>NW_022196900.1:30450952-30454858 GCF_008632895.1 Mastomys coucha | reverse complement strand
TTGTTGTAAGAGGTGGAATTAGATTTGTGTGGATTTGTTGAAAGATTACTTTCTTGCTTCTAGGGTGTTTTTTTGCTCCTTATGCTGATGTTTTCCATCTATTATACTTTGTAGGGCTGGATTTGTGGAAAGATATTGTGTAAATTGTGTTTTGTCATGGAATATCTTGTTTTCTCCATCTATGGTAATTGAGAGCTTTGCTGGGTATAGTAGTCTGAGCTGGCATTTGTGTTCTTGTAGGGTCTGTATGACATCTGCCCTGGATCTTCTATCTTTCATAGTCTCTGGTGAGAAGTCTGGTGTAATTCTGATAGGCCTGCCTTTTTTTATGTTACTTGCCTTTTTTCCATTACTGCTTTTAAAATTCTTTCTTTATTTCTGTGTTTTTATTATTATGTGATGGGAGGAATTTCTTTTCTGGTCCAGTCTATTTGGAGTTCTGTAGGTTTCTTGTATGTTCATGGGCATCTCTTTCTTTAGGTTAGGGAAGTTTTCTTCTATAATTTTGATGAAGATATTTACTGGCCCATTACATTAGGAGTCTTCACTCTCTTCTGTATCTATTATGCTTAGGTTTGGTCTTATTGTGTCCTAGATTTCCTGGATGTTTTGGGTTAGGAGCTTTTTGCTTTTTGCATTTTCTTTGACTGTTGTGTCAATGTTTTCTAAGGTGTCTTCTGCCCCTGAAAGTCTTTCTTCTATCTCTTGTATTCTGTTGGTGATGCTTGCATCTATGGCTCCTGATTTCTTTCCTAGGTTTTGTATCTCCAGGGTTGTCTCTTTTTCTGATTTCTTTATTGTTTCTATTTCCAGTTTTAGATTCTGGATGGTTTTGCTCATTTCCTTCACCTGTTTGATTGTGTTTTCCTGTAGTTCTTTAAGGGATTTTTGTGTTTCTTCTTGAAGGGCTTCTAGTTGTTTACCTGTGTTCTCCTGTATTTCTTTGAGGGTGCTATTTATGTCTTTCTTAAAGTCCTGCATTATCATCATGATAAGTGATTTTAGATCTGAATCATGCTTTTCCATCTAATGGTGTGTACAAGACTTGTTATAGTGGGAGTATTGGGTTTTGATGATGCCAAGAACCTTGGTTTGTGTTGCTTATATTCTTATGCTTGCCCCACATTATCTTGTTATCTCTAGTGCTACCTGCCATTGCTAAATCTAACTGGAGCCTGTCCTTACTGTGATCTTGGTTGTGTCAGAACTCCTCAGAGTCAAGCTGTCTCTGTGATCTTGTGATTCTGGGATCCTGTAACCCTGGGCTTGTTAGAGCACCTGGGAGTGCAGTAGCTTCCTCTAGGTGTTGTGGGACTGGCTGAGGAGCCTGGACCCAAGGTCCATTCAAGATACCAGCCCAGAGAGATCAGAAGAAACCCGAGCCACTCTGCTGGTGGAGTTCCTGTGTGCCTGGCTCCACTGGTCCCATTTACTCTAGGTGTTGGGACAGATGTTGGGTCCTTCTCACATCTGATCCTGAGAGTGTCAGAGCGCCTGAGAGTGGAGCTTCCTTTTAATTTTTTTTTTTTTTGCTTTGTTTTGTTTTGTTTTTTTCGAGACAGGGTTTCTCTGTGTAGCCTTGGCTATCCTGGAACTCACTCTGTAAACTAGGTTGGCCTCACACTCAGAAATCCACCTGCCTTTGCCTCCAAAGTGCTGGAATTAAAGGCATGTGCTACCACTGCCCTACTCGGCTATTAAAAAACAATGAATTTATGACATTCTTAGGGAAATGATTTGATCTGGAGATTATCATCCTGAGTGAGGCAACCCAATCACAAAACAATACAAATGGTAAACACTCCCTGATAAGTGGATATTAGCCCAGAAGATCGGGATGCACAAAGTACAATCCACAAACCACAAGAAAGTCAAGAAGAAGGAAGACCAAGTTGTGGATACTTCGATCCTTCTTAGAAGGGGGAACAAAATACCCATGGATGGGTGAACAAAATGCCATGGAAAGATTTCCAGAGATAAACTATGGAGCAGAGACTGAAGGACAATCAAGAGACTGCCCCACCTGTAAATTCTTCCCATATTCAATCACCAAACCCAGACACTATTGTGGAATGCAGCAAGTCCTGGCTGACAGGAGCCTGATATAGTTGTCTCCTGAGAGGCTCTGACAGTGCTTGACTAATACAGAAGTAGAGGCTCACAGCCATCCATTGGACTAAGCAAAGGGTCCCCAATGAATTAACTAGAGAAAGGACCCAAGGAGCTGAAGTGTTTGCAGCCCCTTAGGAGAAACAACAATATGAACTAATTAGTACCCTCAGAGCTCTCAGGGACTAAACCACCAACCAAAGAGGTGGGACTAATGGCTCTAGCAGCATATGTAGCAGAGGGTGGTCTAGTTGGTCATCAATGGGAGGAGAGGCCCTTGGTCCTGTGAAGGTTCTATTCCCCAGTGTAGGGCCAGGAAGTGGGAGAGGATGGGTTGTTGAGCAGGGGGAGGGGGAAGGGAATAGCAGGTTTTTTCAGAGGGGAAACTGGGAAAGGGGATATTATTTGAAATTTAAATAAAGAAAATATCTAGCAAAAACAAATTAAAGAAAAAAAAGAAGAGCTACTTCTTTTGTAGGGAATATAGGTTACTTGGTAGAATGACTGCTTAGCACGAATGAGGTAGTACAGAGTTTAATCTGTACTACCTAAAATACTGGTCCTGTGGTGTATAACTGTAACACTGATACCTAGGAGATAAAGGCACTTATATCTGAAGCTTAAGGTTATACTTTGCTCCACAGAAATGTGAAGTTATCTTGGGTTACATGAGAACTTATCTCCTGTCTCATAAAAAGCTAGGGTCAGGTGCTACATGGGGAATGTTCTTTAAGGACACCCTATTCCCAGGTCAGCTTCTCTTTGTTGCTTCTGCTTTCCTGTAACTGATTTTAGAGTTCACACAAAACTAAGAACTGACTATATATATATGTATGTGGCAGATTGAATGGCTAGTTTGTGTATTTAATGGTTGACATTTAAACCACAAGACAGTTCAGGTTAAAGCATACAGTTGGTAAACATTAAAAATATCCATAAAAACAAATTTATGTAGCCAGTACACAGAATAGCACCAAATCAAGTATACAAATAGAAGCTGAGCTGCATCATCACAAATGCCTGACTGAGAACAAAGCTGCAGCCATTTAGAGGCAATTTTCATATAAAAATCGATTCTCTTAATACTTCTCCCATGATTCAAATTGAAGATGATTTTTTTTTTAAATGAAGTAAAGTCCTTGAGGAACCTGAGTTTTGATATTCAGGCTCAGGTAGAAATTTCTGAACCTATTATCCATGATAAACATGTTAAAATACAATCCCACTCTGCAGATGGCACACAGGGTCTCAACAGAAAAGTGACTTTTCTAAGAGTAAGGTTGCAACTGACAAAGCTGACTGATTCTACCACTTTTTGCTATGAAGTCAGTAAATTTTCCAGTGAAACAACAACTTACTTAACAGAGTTTTACTGACTGCCTAATACATGCTATTAATTCTCCTAGATCCAGGGAGAATGACTGTTTTTCAGTGATGCCATAGGAATGTTTTAAACACAGAACTGCCACAAGATTCCTATTAGCCATAAATGACTCCAGATTTTCTTATGAGCCACCACTAAGAAAAAGTCTTCAATCTAAAACTGTTTAGGGAGCTTGAGGCAGGAGAAAGAAGAAACAGAGGCAGCCCTGGCAATAGTGGCACATGCCTCTAACTCCAACACTTGGAAGGCAGAGACAAGCAGATTTCTGAGTCTGAGGCCTGACTGGTCTACAGAGCAAGTTCCAGGATAGTCAGGGCTACACAGAGAAACCCTGTCTTGAAAAACCAAAACAAAAAAACAAAACAAAACAAAACAAAACAAAATCCCCAAAAAACAAGAAGAAGAAGGAAGAG
>NW_022196900.1:30395113-30450942 GCF_008632895.1 Mastomys coucha | reverse complement strand
AGGAGGAGGAGGAGGAGGAGGAGGAGGAGGAGGAGACAGAGAATGTTGGAAGGATATCTAGTGTCAGAGGAGAATCCCAGACTAGGAATTCACTATTGCAGTAGAAATGGGAAGGGCTGGACTCAAGAATACTCACAAATTCAACTTGGTGGGACTCACGGATTATTATTTTTTTTTCAGTGATTGTAGAAGAAAAACTTGGAGTAATGCCAATATGTTCAAGTTTTGGTGCAGCTGGGAAATCTAGCAAAGGGTAAGTAATATAGAAACCAAGATATTTCCTTTATTACCATTTGAGCTAAGACTAGGGAATGTGGCCAACATGTTGCCTAATCCTGAACCTGCCTTTGAACCAGGGGGATCTCTCTACATCACAGTAGTAGATGGAGGACCTAGTCCCTGTAGGTGCTTTTTTTCCAAGATTGGAAGATGAGTCTAAACTACACACATCTTTTGTATCTGGAGGAGTAGCAGCCAAGGGATAAAGAGATGACGAATGTTACTTTTTTGGGATTTCTTCTTGTGGTATCAACTATCAGATGTAGTAAAAGCTTGGGACTCTTGTGTTGTTTGTCTAAAAAACAATTTGAAGGTAGGGGATGATAGGGAGAAAAGTTGAGTTTTGTTTTGAATTACTGAGCATTTTAAGACTCTCATTTTGTCTGGAGAGACAGATCGGTAGTTAGACCATGAAGTGCGGTTGCAGAGCACCTGAGTATGGTTTGTAGCACCCTCATCAGGAAGCTTACAACAGCTTGTAACTCCAGCAGTGATCTACTTTAGCCAGGGTGAGAGATAGTGATGTTGAAAATGAAAAGAATGAATGCAGAGGGCAGAGAAGGAAGGAGGAGGAAAGCAGATGAGGAAGGAGAAAGAAATGTGGAGAGGAGCTGAAGGGGAAATGGGAGGGCATGGGACTGACAAAAGAAGAAAGAGAGAGAAGGAAATGATGGGAAGAGTAAACAGAAGCTTCAGACACTGAAGGAATTGAGTTTGTTATCTACCATCTAGCTATGACATATTGAGTTAGGTACTTAATAAATGATAGCCATGATGGGACAGATGGCCATGATGAAGAAAAAGATGGAAAGAGATGGTTGCAAAAAATAGATCAAGTTGGACGATGTACAAAAAGAAAATGTAATTCACTCTTGTATTCTCTACTTTGGAGAACAAGACTAATGTTAAAGAGACAATTAGATTTCCTTCCCATGACTTTACATTATACTCCCCTAATCACTTGTTTTAATAAGAATGCTAAAAAAATTCACAAACTAATATTGCAGACATGGAGGAGGATGCATATGCAAGGAACTTATTAAAACTGCCTTGATTTTAATAAATTTACCACCAGGTAGCAATCTCTCAATGTCATCTCTTCCCAATTTGCATGCGTAACTGGCATCTCGTTAAAACATCATTAAGAAATTGAAAACCAGGAAGACATAAACAGACTAGAACAGAAACAGAGGGGGCTGAGTAAGAGAGCTGTGGCTAGCAGGAGAGCGGATGCTTTTGGAGAACGCTCAGCAAGAAACCTTAACTTGGTTATCCAAATCTGATTTGATTAACAGGTGATGGGAATTGAATTTCTACCAATGCTGTGTACAAATTTGCCATTATAGGGCTGTTGTAGAGTTGTCATTGTCCTGGGATGATTGAAATTATGATACAAGCTACAATAATTTTTCTTCAGTTGGACCATCATTCACCATCCAGGAGAACTATATCCTTTAAAGGATTAACACAAGAGAACAAGCCCTGTGGAGACCAGGCTCTTAGACTTTACTTTTTCTTTATGGATAGATTAACTTTCTCCCTTACTTTTGTGTTTAAGTGTGCATTTAATATTATAAAAATAATATAGGATCACCATGGAATTTTTTCTTAATATTTGTAAAACTATATTCAGACTATTTTGTGTAGGTGTGTGTGTGTGTGTGTGTGTGTGTGTGTGTGTGTGTGTGTATGTGTGTGTGTGTGTGTGTGTGTGTGTGTGCACCAAGATCAAGCTTGGGCATCAGGATATGATTTAGGAGTAGTTCATCTCAGTTGTTAAGACACCGAGTACACTACATTCTCTGTTGTAAGCATACTGCTACATAAAACAGTTCATCACCTACCCCTAACATATAGTGTTCTATGTATCAGAATACTATATCAGAAAGATATAATTAGCTCTCTCTCTCTCTTTCTCTCTCTATCTCTCCTTATCTCTCTTTATCTCTCTCTCTCTCTCTCTCTCTCTCTCTCTCTCTCTGTATGCTTTCTTGTTTACTTAGGCTATTGAAAACATTGAACAACTGAGTTGATTGGTGCTGAATCAAAACTTATATTTTGTTTATAGCACAATCCCATTTGGGAAGGAGGTTGCTTTGCTCTACACAGTCTCTCAAGGACCCAGACTTCTTCCATGTATGCCTGTACTCTTTTCTATGCCAATGTGTTTTACCTCATCACTCAGGAGACACAATGATTCGTTACATAGTGGCTACATGAGATGGTGATATACACATCTCTTGTGTCCATGTTACATTTGTGAGTCATAATCACAAAACTTCCTAAAGATGCAAGAGGAGCTGGGAAACGTGTTTATCAATAAACTTTGAGAAAGAGAACACAGAGAAGGGTAAATTCTCCCAGTTCTGATCGATGTGAAACTGCAATGCTCGGTGGTTTCAGTTAACCTGGGAAATCCAAATTATAAAGTCTTTTGTCATCCTTATATATGAGTCTTACATCCTTACAGGGCATGAGTCTTTGGGAGGTGGGATGGCATCTCCCAACTCTAAAGATCAACCCCTTAAGAGAAGGAGGAACAGTGTGGGAAGCATCATTACTACTGCTGATAGCTACAAGGGACAGGAAATGGAGATGCAACTCAGTGGTAGAGGACTTTCCTAGAATTCCTGAGGCTCCAGACTCCATTCCAGAACAACAATAAACAAATAAGTAGATGAACAAATGAAATATCTGTCACTATGAGTGGAGGGTGGGCACATGCTGGAGAAAACATCATCCTGTACCTGACTTAAAAGAGATGAGAACATTCTGAAGGGATGCTTGGGCCACATTAAATAAGTCTCCTTATTCTGCATTTTGCCACTACTTGTTAATTGGCTTATTGAAGATGAGTGGCTAAACATGGCTTACTGGGGCTGCTGGGAACCATGCTTTGCACATCAACTCTAGAACTCTCTACTGTCCATATAGTTGTATTTGCCAAATCGCTGGGGGAGTATTTTTCTCTGGTATGGAATGCTAGGGGATAGATACTTTGTTATATGGAAACTGGATTCAAAGGAAAAAAGACATAAGATGGCAGTGGACAAGCTGTAGCATGGCAGAAGAGGTGTGTGTGTAACAGGAGTCCATTCCCTGTGAATCTAGGCAAAATGGTCATCGAGAGAAACTTGGTCTCCTCAAGACATAGTTTTGCCCATATAGTAGCATTACTACAAAGCATGGGGAATAATATCTGTAAAGAGATATATCTGTATTTGTTTTTGTAAGGTAAGTCTTAGTATTCAACAAAACTTTTGGAAACAGTGTTTCTGTGGTGGTGTGCACAAGGGCTATTGGGTGAGTATGTGAAAGTAACGGTATCTTCAGTTTGTGGCAATGGAGACAGTGGTGTAGAGGGGGACTTGTGTAGCCTGATATACTGTGAAAGTACACGTGGTTCTTTTGTGGGCCCCAGCCTCCCTACTTCTTTTCGTTCTTCAGGTCCCTCTTAAGATAACAATTTTGGATCCAGGATGCATCATTTGGGCACATGTGCTATGATACTCACTTTGCATGGCACCTGGTAATAACAGCTATTTCTGAGGAAAATTTATTCTTAATGGATTCTTCTTATTCTCTCTCTCTCTCTCTCTCTCTCTCTCTCTCTCTCTCTCTCTCTCTCTCCTAGATTTATAGACTGAATAGACCCTGTGGGTTGTTGTTTGAGCTAAAGATCTTCATACACAAGGGTCAGTGTCCTTTCAACTCAGACCCTGAGAGTATGAGAATTAGAGCAAAAACAGCTTTACTGTGTGGATCTAGTTGATGAGAGTAAGGATTTTATCCAGTGCTTTCTGTCCATGTGGTCTCTCTGGAAGGACATGTAGCATCCCATGATACCAAGAAGCAGAGTAAGGCTCATAGTTCTGCTTTAACTCAACTAGATACATGCTGTCTATATCCCAGGTCAAATGCTACAAGGTAGAGGTTTTCATTTCCATTTTCTTGATGAGTAATCAGAGGTCCAGAGAAGTGATTCACACAGTCACATGATGAGTGTGAAAGACAAAGTGGGCATTTACATCATGTCTTTTTATTGTACTCAACCATCACCAGGGAGAGTGGGTGCTCTGAGCACTAAAGGATGAACAGTTTACATTTCTTGCAGACTTGCTCAGTGCTCAGCTTTATGTGTTGCTGAATACACTGCAAGTTTCCTTTCAGTCTCACAATTCCCAGGAGAATTATCACTTCTATGTCCATTTTTTTTTGGGGACATGTCAACTGGGGCTGGGTCATTTAAATTTAGTAACTTGCCCAAGGTATCCCATAGGCAAGAAAGATAGGCCAGGCTTCAACCCTGACATTACTGGCTCTGGCTTCCTTTTCCATAAACCCTGCCATAAGTTGCTTAATAAATGGCGACCTTATATAATTAAATTTAATTGCATAATTAGAAAAATGTCTCTGTCTCTCTCTGTTTCTTTGTCCCTCTGTCTCTGTCTCTCTCTCTGTCTCTCTCTGTGTCTCTCTGTGTCTCTCTGTGTCTCTCTCTGTCTCTCTCTGTCTCTCTGTCTCTGTCTCTGTCTCTCTCTCTTTCTCTCTCTCTCTCTCTCTCTGTGTGTGTGTGTGTGTGTGTGTTTGGGCCATAAGACAACCTCCAGTGTCATCCTCAGAGATATAACTTCTCTTTAAGATAGGATTTTTTTCCTTGGGTGGCAGTTACTAATTAGGCTAGACTGGCCAGCTAATGTCCCTAGAGCTGCAATTACAAGCATGTACTACCACGCCTAACATTTTTTCATGTGTTTGAAATCAGGTTCACATGTTTTCAGAGTAAGAATCTTCAACTGAGCTGTGCACTTTACAGTTATTTAATTTTATACGTTTATGTAATTTTATACATAATTTTATCTCTCAGGGCATGAGGACTGAGGCTGATCTTCTTCAATAAACATCTTTTTTTTTTTTTAACATGTTCTCCTGTGTTATCTCAGTTAACATTCAGAGTGTCTATAAGAATGAGGGCTCCTGCTATGTCCATCCATAGAAGATGAAACCAACAGAAAGAAGCTGTGGGACTTGATCACATTATAGTCTATGATGTTTCCTTTTGTGTAAACTTGACTGAGTTATGAGTACTGAGATGCTTGCTAAAATATTATTTCTGTATGTAGCAACAGAGTGTGTTCAGAGCGAGTCAGCATTTGACTCTGTGGGCCCAATAAGATAGCTCTATTAACATGGGTGGATGTCACCAGTACATGGAGGGCTCAGAGAGAATGTGTCAAGAATGAGAGAATTCACTCTCTTCTTGGGTTGGGATGCACAAGATCTCCTGCCCTAGACGTCAGAGCTCCATGCTGTTGGGCTTTGGACTCTGTGTCTTAGAACATTGGTTCCTGGGTCCCAAGTTTTTCAACTCAGACTCCTTTATACCATTGGCTTTCCTTGTTCTCTACCTGGCTAGTGACAAATGATGGGATTAATTGCTTCCATAACTACACAAGGAACAAGTATTATATATTTATAAACTGATACCTTTAAACAGAGTGCAACATACATGAGTTGAAATGATATGATGTACAATCATAACCAAATTATGGTATTACACCCCAATAACATATCATATACTAAAAATAAATTCATTTAATCCCATAGCTTAGGGACCACCATGGTTTAACCCAGCCTAGGAACATTTACATTAACCTATAGTTTGGCAAAATCATCTAACATAGGGCCTATTTACAATAAGATATAGAAAATATTATGTAATATATTTATTAAGGAGAGTGAAGAATAGTGCTTATATGGGGAAGCTGACACCATCATAAATCCTTGAGGGGCCTGGCTGGGGTAGATCATCAGATGAAAGGGTTTGCTGCCAAGCCTGATGACCTGAGTTCAATCCTTGGCCCCTCATGGTCCAAGGAAAGAATCAGAACTACTATAAACATGTTTTATGATTCCCATGTGTGAGCCATCATATGCACTTCCCTTCTTAATGAGTAAGTAAGTGTAACAAACAGAAAGAAATTTATGTCCAGTCATTTCAAGGCAGGGACACTGTATGTTCTATTTTTTTGTTTGTTTTTTTGTTCTGTTTTGTTTTGTTGTTTTTGTTTTTTGAGGATCCTGATTGATATGCAGGGTAAGAGTCCAAGTTCAGATGTACCTACCATCAAAGATACTTTGCACATGTGCTGCCCTGTATTTGCCTCACATGTCCATAGTTCATTTCAGCATTTGTATTCAAGCCATTCTTCATGTTGACTAAAGCAATGGATATATACAAATTTCCACCCACCCATATGAAAGAGATTCAAGGCTTTTGGTTTCTGGAACTAAATACCTCCTTGTTCTTATCACTTCAAAGAAAAAACAAAAACATATACCACTCACAATAAACCAGTCTAGGATATTCTTTAAACCTTGTTATCCATTCTGGCAGATACTAGCTTAGGTTCTGTAAGTTAACTTAACTCACTCACAATAAAGAAGGTGTGGACCTTGCTCAGTGTCACCCATTGAATGAAGGATAGTCCTGTGATCAGAGTTCAAGCCTCCAGTGTTAAGTGCCACTGCACTTGGGATGGTAACAGTGCATAAAACTAAAGAGCTGCATGGTGGAATGAAAGCATGTGGACTGACTTACTAGCTGTAATTGTAAAAGGTTGTAGGTAACTTATAATATTTTTTCTTTAATAAATCTTGAAAGATGTCTTCTTGAAAGCAAAAAAAAGAAGAAAAAGAAAAAGAAGAGAAAGAAGAAGAAGAGAAGAAGATGACAGGAAAATTATACAGGTGGAAATGAAGAAGTCTTCATGGCTTAGGTGAAGTACAAAAGGAAGTGAATCCTGAAATAACAAACAGAGTAAGTGGAAGATAATATACCAGTGCAGGGAAGACACAGGAAGCTAATCTTCAAACCCAGAGGCAGACCTATCACAGCCTGAGCTGTCTCTAGCTGGATTGCTGAAGGGGATATTGGTACCCAGTTCCTGAAAGTCTGCAGGCCTGGCTACAGGTCTTGAAAGTGTGAGATGTGTTGTTAGAACATCTGAGAGTTTAATAAGATAGCTCTCTAGAGTCCATTCAAGTTCCAAGCCATTGTTTAGACTCCAGGCCACAATGGTCATTTACTGCTTTGTGTGTGCACAATATCATGCTGAGAGCTGTTTTCTCATTGAATTCATTCCTCAGCTGCTCATTCTGCTCCTTAAGAGTGACAGGAGAATGTTCAGAGCCTTTTTGCGTGATGTGAGAATCTGCCTCAGGGAATCTGTGTTTCTGGAGCTGCACGTGTTGTGCATGTGCATCTGTGTGCCTTGTGTGGTGGACTGGTGGTCATATTCTCAGTGTTCTTGGTAGTACTGATGTCTGATCTTCTGCTTACACTGTCAGCTAACTTTCTGCCTGGTCTTTCTAGCTGCATATTCCTGTTTCAAGGTACAGATCTCAGAATCATTTCTTGATTTCTCTCAAATTCACTCTTGTACAACACTGGTTATTACAGAGGGTTTGTAGCATGGAGGTAACTATAAAGGTGGTTGTCAGTGTAAGGAGAAGGGTTCTAAACACACTTTGACTACTTCCTGGGTAGTTCCCATTGGCAAGTATACTTTGAAGAATGTCTGGTCTTCTCAACAATTGCTTGGATATTTTCTCCCCTTCTCTTTTCCCGGCCTCCCCAGTCAAACAACCATCCAGGTGGCTATCCAGTACATAGATTCACTAGATATTCAATCAGATAGCCAAACACCCAACAAACTGACCAGCCATCCAGATAACCAACCAACAAGTCAGCTAGCTAACCAATCAACCACCTAACCAATCAACTAATCAGCCTACTAAACAATAGAAATCCTATTATTATTTATTACTTAACCTCTCCTCCATCATGGCATGGTACTTGAAACTCATATGTGAAGAAAAGAAAGAAGGGAAGAGGGGAAGCAGAGAGGATGAAGAATAAAAGGAAAAACAAAACAGCAGGCCATTTCATTATTAGTATACACAAACTCCAGCTTTGTCTCTGGGCTCTTCCCACCAATAGTTCATTTGCTCAGGACTCTGTAAGAGGCACACTCAGGACTTTCGTTTTCAATGACTGTACAACATATGAAAGTTGATCATTCTGTTCCAGTGCGAAGAGACTGAAGCTGCAAAGAGAGGTCCCATGTAGAGTGTCACACTAACAGTTTACTGGTCAGAAGTGAGATTGGGTCAGGTTGACCAAGGCTCACTCATCTAAAAGTTTAGACTCCCTTCCTACCCTCTTCTATCTTACACACACTTCAAAGGTAACCTTTTAAAGCCCACTCAATGAGCATCAACTCATTTTTTTCCTAGAGATTGTACATTTTCATCTGCGTTTATAGTCCTAGAAAGTCTGGGTTCAGGAGAGTAGCTTGGATGTGCTATAACCAGAATTTTCATGCATAGTTCTGGGATTTCTAGCATCCTATTTTGGACCTTCCCATTTTACACTAGCTTCCTGGATATAGAAACCACTAACACAGTGACACAAGGGTTTCTTCCTCCTACACTGCAGTGGATGTTCATAGCGGTTGATTTCATAATAAGACTTCTAACACACAAACACCACTGAGGAGGCAGGGTCAGCTCTGCTACCCAGGAGATACCTCACAGAGCAGGGGAGTGGCTAGGAGTTTATCACATATGCACATCTATGTAGATGAAAAGACATTCCAGGAAGATGTTGCTTCATGAAATTGTTGTGAGTAGAGACCTTCTAGGCCTCTATGAGAGCCAGTTTCTCAGAAGGGGAGGAGAGTGGTATAAATTGTACTCTAAGACATCATCAGGAATAAGATCCTGAAATGCCTTGAGTGCCATAATGAATGTTTAGACTGAAGGCTCTGGGTAGCCACAGGAGGCTCAAAGCAGGGTGGCCTCTTTAAACAGGGTTCAGGGCTGCTGTGGGTGCCACACACAGATATTGGCATACACCTTGCTTTTCTGTGCCACATTCATCTTCTTTTCAGAACAGATACTGGAGGTTTAATGAACTCATTACTCATTCCTCTGTCAGGTGAGTCCATTTGTGGCAGAAGCCTGGTGGAAGGCTCCATACAATGGAGGCCATGCTGCTGCAATCTCAGCAGCAGCCTAGCTCACCCTGTGTGGCAGAAGCTACCCCGCTTGTTCTGCTGAGCCTTCACCTATCCCCCACCCATCAATCTCATACTTTGCTGCCTCCTGAACTTACCACCATGCATTTCAAGGGGGCTTGTTTGAACTGTGTCTCCCTGGAACTTACTACCATCTGTCTCCTGGGCCATTGTCTATCTAAATTGGTACCTGTACATCTCAAAACTTGTCCTTTGGCGAGGATACTTTAGTCTGTAAACTGGAAGAAATCTGTCTGTCATTTTTGCATCTCTGCCTGTGCCTAGGGCAGTCATAAGTCTTCTCTTTCTTCTTCATACATTGTACTTTCTGAGAGTGTCTTCCTTCACACATTCTCTCTTTCTCTCTCTCCCTCTCTCCCTGCCTCCTTCCCTCCTCCTCTCCTTTTCTCCCTCCATAATGTGAGCTTCTTGTCTGAATACTTAGAAGTCTGAAAATGACAGGGAATATCTCTAATCTTAGCCCTGGGGCATTGCTGAGATTGGCGCCTCACTGGGGCTTGCTGGTCAGCCAGACTAGATCATTTAAAGAGTAGCAGGTTCAGTGAAAGAGCCTGTGTCAAAACAAGGTGAAGAGTGACTGATGACAGTCAACACTGAACTACAGTCTCCACATACACATGCACGAGCACCCACACACATGTGCACACAGCACAAACACACATACACATATGCACACAAATACATGTGTATTTTTCATAGGTTTCTTATCTGGCCCCAAGATCAGTGTTATCTCATAGTCATTCTCAATGATAAAAGGGCTTTGTCCTAGAACATTTTTTAGCTACCAAACTTTGAGAACTGTCATTCTCTCTCTGTCAGGAGGGCAAACCACAACCTGGGCAAGTAGGTTCTATGGGGCTCTGATCTGGCTGAGAATACCAGAAGTGTTACATTTATAAGATAAATGAAGAGGTTTAGGTGGCTTGCCTAGAGCAGGTGGCCAAGATTCAGTGTCTCTTGTCAGCTACAGGGCAGCACCAGTACCAGCAGCATCAACGTCCTGACCCTGACCAGACAGGTGGGCCCAAGGTACAGGGATGAATGCTTTGGGAGAGAGAACTCTTAAAAATAGCTCAGTAAAAATAGCCACTCTCAAATGATCTTTGATGAAATAACTTGAGAGCTTTATTCCATGCAGACAGGGGCTATATAAATATTGAAGAGTGGGGTGGGATTTAGGAGTAGATGTTTCCTAATGGCTCAGTTTGAGATGTTAGCGATGCTCTATTTGCAAGGGGAAGGAATCCAGGTGTTTCCTATGTGACTGACTGCCATGGTCCTCTCAGTGAGGTGTCGTGGTTAGGTGTTCCAGAGCAGGTACAGAAATGGACAGGGAGTGTCTCAACTCCTGCTGATCTCAAGTCTCTGAGATTCCTGTGGTTTGAGATAACTCAACCTTACCAGTTGTTCT
The DNA here is from genome assembly GCF_008632895.1 of Mastomys coucha. Classification (NCBI taxonomy): domain Eukaryota; kingdom Metazoa; phylum Chordata; class Mammalia; order Rodentia; family Muridae; genus Mastomys; species Mastomys coucha. The sequence goes on along the minus strand of NW_022196900.1, from coordinate 30,440,151 downwards.
GTCTGGCGGTATGGCCAACTTGCCCTACAAGTACAAGCAGATAGCAGAGGTAGCTTTACCAATCTCCTCCTTATGCCTCATTAGGCTCTCTTATGAAATAAAAATATATTTGTTAATCGTATATACTATATTTGAATGGCTAAATCAAGCTAGCCACTGGTCTTTTGTTCTGTTCTTTAAACCAACTGGAGATATTAACTTATCAATGCCTTTGTGCCTGCTGTACTCTCTTCTGGACTGCTCCACTCCTAGCTTTTCTTGGTCTGCTCTTTTCTTTTAAATCAAATACTCTTTCAGATAACTCATCTTTAATGAGATCCTATCTTACTACCTAGTAAAACTAGTTGACAGAACTCCCTACCCTCCTGCCCTCATTATAGCATTGTGCTTACCATCCTTGTTAGATGTTTATCTTAGCCCTAGTTACAATGACCCTTTTACCAATTTATTCAAGGACTTATTGTTCCTGCTCACCATATGGAAATGGACAATTAGAAGGGGAAAAACTCTGCATAATGATCTCAGCATTTGATCATGGATCTACAACCTATTGATCATGGATTTACAACCTATTTTTTTCTTCTATATACTATTTTGAAGAAATTCTGAAAAATCACACTTATTTTATCAAGATGTAGTTTTAATATTGGATCAAAAGCAGGGTGCTATAGGAGAAAACATGGATTGGGTGCTATAGAGATGATTCAGCAAATCACTTATGGCGAAAGCATGAAGACAGGAGTCCAGGTTCCAGATTAGCTAGCCTAGTCAGATTGGTGAACTCCAGGTTTTGTGTGAGATTCTAGCTAAGGTAGAGAATAACTGAGGAAGACTTCTAGCTTTTATATAGAGTGTGGAGGGACAGAGGAGGGAGGGAGGGGGGAAGGGACAGAAGAAGGGAGGGGCAAAGGGAGGGGCTTAGGGAGGGAGGGAGAGAGAGACAGAGACAGAGAGATATCACATAGGTTGGCTAACCTGAGTTCATGTGCCATTACTGGCATTACTCAGTGTTTAGCATCTCTTAATTTTTTCCTTCCCTAAAATTCACGCACTTGTCTTGAAGAGTAAAAAGGAGAGTAGAAAGAGGTGGTGCATGAAACAGGTGACTCTGGGCCTACACACAGGGAGTCTCAGTCACCAACAAAGACATCAGCATTCGTCCTGAGAGTTCTGCCTTCATTGCAGGCCAGGTACTTTATCAGTGGAAAGAGAAAAAGAAATGCAAATTTAGATAAAAATGCCAAAGACGACGTTGAAAAGTGCAGGCTTCATCTCTACCTTCTCTCCTGGGCTGGCTGGGGAGCTAAGTTTAAATCCTAGTCAGACTCTCAGACCTCATCGCCGCTCCAGACCTGAAAGCAAACAGACTTTAGGATTTAAATTTTTTTTCCCATTTCCCCCCCTACAAAGCACAAATGTCATGGACAAGGGGCAAACTCATTATAGCTAGGTTTCTATCTGCCTGGTCCAGATGCAAGTGCTAAAATGTGAGGCCAGTTCCAATGGCCAACATCCAGGACTGTGTGCGCTGTGACTAATGTATGTAAAAGACACAGGGCTCCTCTCTTGCAGCATCTGGACCCTGAAATGAAAGTTAAATTCTCAGTAAACTCTCCAAAGTCTTCACCATTTTTTATGGTTGGAGGCAGCATATCTGGCTCATTACAGAGGAGCCCAAAGGAGCCCATCGTTGGGATGTTGGGATAGGACAGTTTTTGTTAATAGGGGTGCTATTGCTTGTAGTGGAGTGCATGCCTAGCCACCCACTATGGTGAGGAAGGAATTGGTGGGTAGTGAATGAGTTCACCCCCTAGGTTAAAATAGGAAGAATAGTTTATTTGAATATATTGTAAGAGTATAACAGGCTGGGCATTAACTATGGTACTGGATATGGTGAGTGGCACAGTTACTGGGGTGTCCCCATTTGCTATAAGTATCTCTCTCTTTCTCTGTCTCCCCCTGTTTTTGTGTGTGAGTGTGTGTGTGTGTGTGATGTTTGTGTGTGTATTAAATTAATGTGTATTCCCATGACTGTGGAAACCAGAGGGTGGCGTGCCATATCTTCCTTGATCATTTTCTGCCTTAGTTTTCTGAGGCAGAATGTCTCACTGAACCTGGCACTCAATGATTAGCTAGCTGGCTGAACAGTGAGCTCTGGAAATCTACCTCTCTTTACCTTACTACTCTAGGGTCAAATTATATACAAAATTATATTTACATATATTGAATATATATTCTTATCTATGGAATGTGGGGCCAGTTCATATATACATATATGAAGTATATGTATATATAATTATATATTGAACTTATGTGTATATCATATATATTGAATATATATACAATTATATACATTGAATATATGTGTATATATTTATGTATTTACATATAATATATATTTGTATATGCATGTACATATAAAATATGTATACATGTTTGAATATATATGTATATATATATGTATGTATATATATGTATTTATGTCCATACCTGGATTCTTTTGATTCTAAACTCATGCGTGGGAGCAGGCACTTTACCTACTGAGACCATGTGAGAAGTCTTTTTCTGTTAAGGTGAGTTTCTTTGTGTATAGTTTGTTTATACGTAACTTTCATGCAGAGGAAGACAGTTTGTATTGGCTGATTTATGATTGCTATGAACCACTGGGCAAACAATTTCCAATGTCTGCCATGCAATAAGATACTTGCAAGTGAGGGCCATTTAAATAAGGTAGTCCTGGTTAATAACATTTCCATCCTGGTCAAAGGCTTGGTTCACAGAATTGGATTGTAGCCTTGTAGTGTGAGATACCTGTTTTGGGTTCCTCAATCATGCTGGAAAATTCTCCAGTGAGACCAGCTTATTTTCTGGCTTCTTATTAGTAGCCGTCCCTTTCCATGGTTATAATGATACTAATTGATATCTAATCATAACCTTTAAAGGTTTTCAGTATCAGTTAGAATAGACTAGGCTGTGTACTGATAATAAATAAATTCCAAATTCTCTGAGGCTTACTGCAGTGAAAGGTTATTATTAATATTATCTTTTTTTTTCTTTTTACTATATTGCATGTCTGTCTCATGTTGTCAAGGGGAAGCAGGCTCACTGCAGCTATTCAGAAATGCAGGTCAATGGACCAGGTGCCAGTTACCGGAATAGACAGAGTAGAAGGTAGAAGAAAGAGTTCACACCAATAATTGACTACATATGGGCCATAACTTGTCATGTGACTACATTAACCACAGAGAGGACAGAGAATGAATCTGACTATATGTCTCTAGTGAGGTGAACAAAAACTGTTTGTAGATATCATCTCTCTCTTCTTAAGCTTTCAGGTCTAGGTGTCTCAAATCTCTTCACAAGGACTCGGCTTCCATTCCCTATGCTTCCTTGTTGGGATTAATACCCATTGCCTTGCCTCCATCCGTGTTTCTTTTCCTCTTGATCTTCACAATGTACTCTTAAGTTGTCAGTCCTCCTTATATTCACAGTGTGGTCATCCCTGGGACCTTCCTTTCTGTACCCAGCCTACACATTTTTAGAGAGAAGATAAAAGATATCAGGTTTGTTTGTTTCTAGTAAAAGATCTTTCAGGACCCTTCCAAGCTGTGATTCTAGTGTTTTATTATTATTCTCATCCACTATGCTACAGACTCACACCTCCGGTGGGGAGTCCAACTCAGGCACTTAATTAGCAAAGCAAATTAAACTCTAAGGAGCCCACAGCCACTGTTGCTGGGCGACTTCCTGTGTGACCTGCCTCTCAGCTGCATGGAGGGAGGGATGCTGAGATGTCTGGGCCTCCATGCTGGAGCCTGTAGCATGCTGGTTTCTTTCACAACTGACTACCCTCAGCTAGCCCTGCTGTCCTGTGACCAAGACTGTCTCCCAGGCCCTCGTGTTAATTCCACCTACTCTTTCCAGGGGCTCTTATTATTCTCTCCCAATACATAAACACCAAAAAGCAGAATTCTTCACTCACTCCATCCGACAGAATTATAACCCTCCCACCCAGGAACATAAGCCTGTCCAGTTGACAAAGCACGTTCATCAATAGTGGCTCATTGCCTTATTTTCTGGCAACATCATAAGGTGGATATAATTATTGTTCACATTGACAGGTGTGGAAATGGAAGCTGGGGCAGGGGCAGTCAGTAGGCATCATGGTGGTGGTAGGAATCAGAATATTGGAGACATGCACACAGGCTGTTTTGAGCTTCAGTGCATGTGCCTGCCTATTACCTCCTGCTGAGCAAGCAGTTTGGGTGGCTACACCCTGACTCAGTTTCCTTAAGCTTTTTTGGTTTGATGCAGATCCGTGGCCAGACTCTGAACCCCAGAGTATAAGATAATCAGGCCTGTTTCCTGTCTGTTTCCATCAGCAACAATTGGCCAATTAAGGCAATTACTGCCGGTTTATATAACAGGACATAGGGATCACAGCGCTCAACTCTTAGAAAATCTCCTATAAAAGCACTAATAATGCATTAATGTATTAATCCTCTTAATCCTGTCAAATTACCACACACTGGCTCCACAGAGCTAACAGTGGCTCTTTGCTGCTCCTGCTTACAGCAGGCATGGCTCTCTACGAGGCTCAGGGGCTTCCTTGCAAGCTCCAACTTTCCCCATGCAGTTGCAGAGGCTACAAAGATCAGACTGGACAGGACCAGATGACCTCTGGAAGAAGAGAAGTGAGAACTCTCTGACAGGAAGGGGTTAAATGCTATGTAATATGGAGAATGCCTTTGTGTCTTCCTCAGCGCATAGCTCTTGGTCTTCATGGCAAGAGGCAAAGTAGTGTTATAGGTTTGGATTCAAATCAAAAATCAAAAGGGTACTTGATAAGATGTCCAAGTTGTGGCACCCAGGAGCAAAAAATTGGATCAAGAACACGTGTTTATTTTGCTGTCTCTACTTCATGCTTATGGTTTGAGGTGTAAGCTGCAGGCTTCCTGCTCTGGTTGACAGGCCTGCTACTTCCTCAATCAAGCCTTCACCTCACCACCATGCCAAACTGTTATTCTTATGGAACTGTAAGCCCAATACAAGCTTTCTTCTCTAAACTACATTTGTCATGGTGTTTTATCACAGCAACAAAAAGCTAACTAGCACTGTGTGTGTGTGTATTAATTTAGAAAACACACTAGCATATGGCAATCTGTTCACTTTTGGATATGAAGTATCCCTACTCCAAAGGTGCCGGTTTTAAAGGTTGACCTCTAACATGTGGCACTGTTTTAAGAGGGTTTGGAGGCTTTGGTAGGACTCACCTAGAGGAAGTAAGTCTGGGAGGCAGGGGATGTCTGTGGAAGAATATTATCCTTTGTCTCTTCCTGTTTGTGCTGTGGTTGATGCACCACATTCTCCAGTTGGCATGACATTCTGTTCAACATGGGAAGAAAAATCAGTAGACCAGACCTTCTTACACTGCAAACCAAATAAGGCCTTCCTGCTTTTTGGTTACCATGTCAGATATTTGAGTCACAGCAATTAAAATTAATTAACAAAAAAAACCATGTCGTTCTTTAGTGGTCCTGGACTACTTATCCAACATCTCAGAATCTTTCTGCTCCTCTGGCACACGAGAAGGATGTAATAAATCTGCAGTTTGTTTTCCATCATTAAAGTGGGAACAAGAGTAATTACCAGAGGATTAGATGAGATTCTGTGTATCCTTTGCCTAGCACACAGTAGGGAGTAAGGAAATATTAGTTAACTTCTACCCATATCAATGCTTTTTCATTGTTGTTTGATGATTGCCTGGATTTCAAGAGAGCTTATCATAAATATATCAAAATGGGCAGGAGTGGGGATAACAAATGTACTAGATGCCTAGAAATTGGTTTCTGATTGCTTCTAAGCAGTTGAGTCACTTCTGGCTTTAGGATGCTGTGGTAGGCCTGGTGTTGCTGTTCTTACATGCTCCTCTTAGTAAGTGGGGAGTACAATATAGAGACCTCCTTGTCATCAGTCATAAATGACCTTATCTGTGAGCATCTCAGTGCCTCTTATTGGAGAGTCCTTGTGTACATGCAAGGCCAGGTACAGTCATTTCTATCCTCATTCAGTTGTGAAGAGTGTGCTTATTTCTCATCATCACATGCTTGTGTTTTATTCCACCTGCTCCCAAGAGTTGAAGTTACTGTCTTGGGGAAGGACAGGGGGTTACTTTTCTTAAAGGACATAAATGTGTTGACATGCTTACCTCCAATAGATGGAGCCCCCGCATCATCCCTTCGAGAGTGGGCTGAAATGGCAATCTCATACCAGGTGGTTCCAATGAAGAGAATGTGGCTGGGGTGAAAAAGTGTTTGGTGTCCTTCTTTCTTTCTCTGGAGCGTGCATGAGGAATCCAACTACTCTTTCATGAGAGTCTTCAATAGCTTTCTGTAGGGGATGATGAGGTAGGCAACTGTGACCTCCTGCCATCTACCACGTGAAGGTGCCATCTTGGAAGCAGATACTCCAACTCCATCCAGCCTGCCGCTGACTGCAGTCCAGGCACTGACTTGATTATAGCCTCCCCAGAGACCAAGCTGTAGCCACTCAGCTAAGCTGTTTCAGAAATAATATCACAGAAACAGTGTGAGATAATAAAACACTTGTTGCAATTTTTAGCTGCTAAATTTGGAGTATAATCTGTTATACAACAATAGGTGACTAACGTAATTAACAGTGAAAACATAATTAGATATCTCAATAAGTGAGCTTTAGTGTGTGTGTGTGTGTATGTGTGTTCAAAAACGATTGCCTGAGCTCACACAGTCTGAATCTACTTATTAATGCTATGTAGTGAGGGACGGATGGGAAAGATGGAAAATCACAATACAGAGTCTCTTAAGCCCATTCCAGAGGGAGAAGGGAATTATAATGTAGGGCACTGTTATACTAGAGTGCCTAAGGGCAGTGAAGTGCCTCATGATACAACCTGGCTTTGAGGAAGAAGAGAGATTCCTGGGGGTAGCGTAACAACTGTAGTGTGACTCTTAGAATGAGTAAGAAGAAACAAATTTAAAAGGAATAAGCCAGAGAAGGAGCATTTCAGGTCCAGGGAACTGCTCATATAAAGCTATGAGATTAGATAGACTGAGACCTAACTGTCTTCTGGAAGCATATACTGATGTAGTGTACAGAGCTGGTGTGTAGGTGTGTGCTTGCTTGTGTCTGTGTGTGTACCCATGTGTGTATGTACTTTCATATGTGTATGAAAGATAAAGGGATGGATAAACTTGAGTGTATATGTAGGCATGTGTTTGTATATGTACACATATGCATGTATGTATGCTTGTATGTGTACATGACAGGGAGCAAGAAGGCAAGTGAGGCTTTGACAGGAGATACAGAGACTAAAGAGAGAAAACAGTTCAAATCTTAGCCAACATGCTATAAATGTATACTTTTGGACAGGTCATATGACTCCAGTGTAGCCTCCTTATTTCTAATGTAGGAGTCACTTGATGGGGATCTTAGGCAGGCTCTCGGCTGAACGGAGGATACATTGATTGTGATCAGAACAGCAAACCTTCAGTCCAGAGGCCTTGAGCCCAGTGCAGTTCTTTATTCTGTGAAAGCCTCCAGTACTAAGTTCTCCCTGGCTGATGTTGTCCTGGAGCTGTGTCATTTCCCCTTTCTCATCTCTAGAAACTAGGGGAGGCCACCAAGAGTCTTACTAATTTCCAAATAGTGCCCAATAATAGCCATCTGAATTTACAACAAGCTTACACACACTGAATGTGTTTCCAAGCCTAAGCCCTGGTATGAGATTGCTTGGCTTTAATTTTTACCTCTAGCAAGGCATGTGGTCAATTTTTACTATTGGCAGTCATGTGAACTTAGCCATCCTTGCCATTTTGAACTTCAGTTCTTTTACAGAATAATGGGCACCTAATATTTATGTCAGTGGGTTTCTGCAAGAATTAGTAACCAAGACACTTGGTAACTGATCAGTGTGTGGGCAAAATCTTTTGAATATTTGTTAGCAGAATAATTTGCTGCATAGAGAAACCTAGTTCTTCACCTGGACTCTGAAAACTGGTTCAAATCCTAATTCTATTACTTAACAGTTTTGTGATGTTGGGCAAAGAACTGGAGAGGTGGCTCAGCAGTTATGAGCCTTTACCATCCTTGCAGAGGACCTGTGTTTGGTTCTCAGAAACCACATGAGATGGCTCTGCAACTCTAGTTTCATAGAATCTAAATCCCTCTACTGGCCTGTACTGCCTCTTGTACCCACATGGTACACAGAAACTCATACAGGCAAACATAATACATACATGCTAGTAAAATAAATAACTGATGTTGGGAAGAGCCCAGTCTTTTTGCCTCTCAAACTGTGCCTGCCTGTGTGTGCATTCACATGTGTGGACATGTGAGTATATGGAAGCCAGAGGACAACTTTAACTAAAGTTGTTGCTTCCTAGATGCTGTTGTTTTTATATATTTATTTTCGATGGTCTCTCTCATTGTTCTGGAATTTGCCAAGTAGGCTAGGCTGGCTGGCCAACTAGCTTCATGGTGGTGGCTCTCATTGCTTCCCCCGTGGCTGCAGCTCCCACCACTCCTAACCTTTTCCCCTGGATTTAGGCGATTGAACGTAGGTCCTTGTACTTTTCTCATTGAGCTATCTCTCCATTCTGCCTCTCAACCTTCTTATCTGAGAAATTAAGGGTTCTTCAAAAGTTTACTGGAAATGTTGACTAAAGGAATGTTTTAAAACATTCAGAGTAATGTCTACCACTCAGCGAGTGCTGAATATGTGTTAATGATTGTTTTACAAGGCTACATTATGCTCTGCAAGGGCAGGCACCAATAGGAAAAACTAGCAAACAGAGTGGGTGGTCCTGTACCCACCCTCAGGAGGGTATACAGTCTTTTGGCTTGAGTCTACACTTGTAGAATATTACTAGCAATTCCCCACTGTCCTCTCTAGGGTTGTGCAGGAAATACAGATTGCAGTGCAGCACAGAGCCAATCCCATGCCATGTCTCTGCATATTGGCTCCTCCCTCAGCTTCCTTTCTGATCAGAGAGAAGGACTCTTGGTTTTAATATGGGTCAGTAGGTCTAGGGTTGGACAGGATTGTGCCCAGAGAGCAGAAGGTGACCACTCTCTCTTCTGCCCCCTGCCATCAGTGGGCTGGAAGACTCAGGCAGGCTCTCTGCTTAATTGTCAAATGGATTCTGGAGGGTAATTTTATTGATGTGCACCGTGGGAGGGTCTGTAGGCCCTAATGACTGGTTCAGCCTGCTAAATGTGTTTACCAAAAAATAAGGTTATTGATTTCACAGATATTTTTCCCCGTTGCCATCAGCCTGTTAATGCGAGTTTTATGTAACAGAACAAATAGATCAGAGTGTAAAGTCTTTTGAAAATCCCTGGTGAATGCTGTAATAATGCTTTAATGTATTAATCCCCTTAATCCTGTCAAACTTCCAAAAGAATTTCAGGACAGGCTGACAGAAGATCTCACTCCCAACACTGGCAGCTGCTGCTGCATGTGGCAGTTGCTGCTTTTTCCTCTATTGTGCACAGGCTTGGGAGAGGCTCCAATGGATGTGGTGGAGTCAGTAGCAAACATGTCCGGATATGAGAATAATAGAAGGTAGGATGAAGTGAAGGAATGACAGCTTCAGGAAAGAAGAGGTCTCTTGAGCCTTGAAACAGACTGGGTGAAGGTGGACCCAGGATGTAATGTTGTCTAATCCTCTCATCCCCAATATATTCTTCACAGTCTCTGTCTTCTTTGCACTGAAGAAAGCACGATGATTTGGTCAATGTTTCCAGCTTTTGCTCCCTGTTTCAAATATGAGTGGCCACTTGCTATTGGAAGCAGCTGTAGTTGGCAGAGAGAGGCTGAGCTCAAGGCTTGCTCTGACTCAAAAGTCCAAGTTACCTTCTTCTGCACAGGTCCAACAATAGATCATCCTTTAATATTGACATGAATGTAGTTAATTAATACTGGGGGTAGGAGAGTCATTTTCTTCAGTGGTATAACATTGAAAAGGTGCTCATGTAAATAACTCTTCACACATAATACTGAGGCAAGCCTAATTAAACTCAGTGCATCCCCCCAAATAAATAAATAAATAAATAAATAAATAAATAAATAAATTGCAGTGGAAGAGGAAATACTGTTTGGTAAGAGGATCAATGGAAGTGGGAGGGGGATAAGAAAATTTTATGGAGTAAATATGATCAAAATAAACTATGCTTAAAATTGGCACAATGAACTCCATTGTGATTTATAGTTAATATATACTAAACAACAAAATGAAGTTGAAGATGGGTTGGATACATCCATCCCTGCATTGAGAATTAATGGAGGGTTAGGGTTATACCTCAATAGGAGACTCCTTGTCTAGTATGCATAAAAGCTGTGGAGTAGCTCTAATACCTATGAACCAGGCATGATGCCTTACACCTGTAATCCCAGCCCTGGGGAGGTGTAGGTAGGATGATTAAAAATGTAAGGTCATTCTCCATACATAGTGAAAGTTGTAAGTTAGACTGAAATACATGAAGCCAGGTCAAAAGAGGAGAAGGAAAAAAAAGAAGGAATAGCTTGAATTCACTTGCATGGACTGGATGGAGTAAGACCAGAGAGAAGGCTGACTGGAGACAAAGGGTGGCTGGACCAAAATATACTCTTGTATTATACTGTTTAATTGTTAGTCAGTGTGACAAAAATTTGGGTGGAAACAACATAAAAGAAAGAATTATTTTTTGGTTCATTGCTTCAGAGGATATAGTTCATTATCTGCTGAGTCTACTGACTTGGGCCTAGGATGAGACAAGGCATCATGATTACAGAAGTATCTGTTTTCTTCACAGTAGCCAGGAAGCAGGGATAAGAAGCCACTGGGCTCACCCTCAGGAACCCTTCAAAGGCACATCTCCAACAAACCTTTCCCTCTAATAGAGGCCTGCTTTTCAGGGTTTCTTATACCACATCAGTCCATTCAATTCTGAATCCATTTATAGATTAATCCATTAGGCCAACACATGATCCAATCACCTCTCAGCAACTAGATCTACCTGCTAAGGAGAAAGTCAACATGTGAGCCATGTTAGGGGATACATATACAATCCATGTCACTTGTGTAGTTAGACCCTATTAGACTGAGGTGTCTGGGATGGAGCCTGTCCTGCTATGTATTTCTGGTAAAGTCCTTTCTCATCTCAGCCTCAGGTACCTCCTTAATGAAATGAGATAGTTGGCTTTGATGGTCATGACAGTGCCTCAAGGTCTGAGATCCTCACTTGAGACCTGAGCCCCAGTCTACCCGAATCTCAAGGAACAACCACTGGATACATATAAAGAAACCCTTGATAAGTTTTAATTTGTTTCTCTTGGAGTTACTGGACACTCAGCTTATCAGAAGATGGTTTCTGAAGGTGCCCATCAGATCTGTGATCTGCTTTTGATGGTTCTTCCCTTTCTCAGACGTAACCACTGGTTCCATGTGCTATTCATCTGCTAGTTTCTCCTGAGTCCCTCCCCAGTTACTCCATGTTGGATTTAGGGATATGGATGATAAAGGCTATGGCTAGAGATGCTGGTTGTCCCATAACCTTCCCAGTCCTGACCTTATCATTCTTTCAGGGGCAAGCTTACTCCATCCAATGTGAAAATTAGATCTTGTCACTCTCCCTTCAGAAACTCTTGATGGCCCTTAGGATAAAGTCCAAATTTCTGAAAACTGGTCCTTCAAGATTCACTTATCTTACAGACTTTTTCCTTGAAATATTTCATCTATCCTTGAGTATACATTCCATCTGTCCATGCTGAGCTTGGTAAGGTCTTTTACAGTCTTCAGGGATAGGTCATGTATAGGCTGTAGGTGCATACATCACTTTTTGCATAGTTAGCTTCTGTTCTACTTAATATTCTTTCTCCCACAATATTGTTCTCATCCTTGTGTTGAGGAAGTACTTCTGTGTGATCTCAGTGTGTGTGGGTGCAGGGCCATGGGCTGTGAGAGAAAGCTGGGTAAGATTGTACTAAGGCTAGAATCCCCAGGGACCCTGAAGGGATGGTAGGAGGTTCATCTGCTCCTGCACTAGGCCCCTGTCACATAGCTACAGCCTCCCATAGAGAGATTTGTGGCCATCAGTCACTAGGGCAACACCTCAAACCCTTCCACATGTAGATGAGGCATCCCTAACATCTCAGACCAAGCCAATAGGAAGCCACCTACTGTCAGACCCCAATCCACTCCAAAACTGTACATAAGTTCCTATGCAGAAGGAATAAAGGTGTATGAGAATTACTCTGTTTTCTAAGAGCATCTGTCATAAGAGCTGTAATACTGTCAGGGAAGAAAACTGCTCTTCTGAAACTTTTGCCACCAGAAGCGCCCCTGGCACTCCCCTCACTTGCTACCCAGCCTTCTGTGGGTTCAGCCTGGCTTGGCTCAGTGCAGCCAGTGTGATGTATTGTAGCAACAGTAGCAGCAGCAGCAGTGGCAGTAGCAGCAGCAGCAGAGGTGACACTACAGGGGCAATTCTCCCTCCCTGCTTGCACCCTTTCCCTTTTATATGAACCCTCCCATATGGCTGGACTGAGATCTCCACGGATAATACACAGTACACAGGCCTACATTGAGGGGAGGATATTTAACTTGGTTTTAAACCACATGTCTGAGTATGTGGGTCTCTCCAGTCAGTCTCTTGGCTCTCCCAGACCACCTGTAAATACTATGATGCTCCCTAATAATCAGTAGCATGTGCAGTAAATATTGGCAGAATGCTGAGCAATGGTGGGCACCCAGCCAGGTCTATTATGTAATATCTCTGACACTCACCTAAAACTTTGAGCTATCTTGATTTGAATAGAAGGCGTCACAGCCTTTCATATTTCATCAGCTGCGAAGGTTACACAGCCTCACAGAGGGACAAAAACAGAAGTTGAGTCTGTGTCATTTGCATCTGTGTTCAGTTCTTTCAAACCTTATATACATCGTGTTCTCTTAAGCCAGTCTCCCAAGCATGTACTGTTACACTGTTACACCACTTTTATTTCTAGGTGTTTTGTAGTTATAAACTAAGACACAGAGAGGTGACTTCAAACCCTAAAACCATACTAAGAAACTACAGGAAGACACCCACAGACACACCAGCTGCCATGAAGAACTGGTAGGCAGAAGACACCCACAGGCACCACTACGATGAGCAATTATGTGCTGGAGAAATGGGAAAGAAAGAGAGGCTGAACTGGTGAGGTGAGGGTGGTGAGAATCAACCAGATATGATTGCCTGCAATGCCACCCTGTGCTGTAGTACGGGCCATGTCTGGGTCTCTGGCCCCGAAGCAGCAGGCATTTATGTCAATGTTCAAGGTCCATACTACCACCAAAAACCATGTGGAGATTCCTGGTATGGGCTGCCTTCTTGAGTCATCTCAATGTCTGAGGGCTGCACAGAATTGGTCCTGCCTCTTGCTTGGATAACCTGGGAGAGCTGGCCCTGAGGACATGGTTATGAGTAAGCTGTCCCTGCAGAGCTGGCTCCATCTCATGCTGGCTGCAGTGTGGGCCCTGCATCTCACCTGAGCAGCACAGTAGAGGAGGGGAGAGCTAGCGCTGTCCCCACTCCTGTGGGAGCTGGCCCTGGTGGCATGGGTGAGAATCTAATATTGATAGTGCAGCAGAAGGCAGAGGCCTCAAACCTTACCAATGTCTCATTCCAATGAATATTTACATGTAAAGCTGTTTGGGCAAAAGAGTATATATTATATGACATACTCTGACACACCACAGTTTCCACAATAGGATTTATTTTTATATTTTATGTTATTTTTTTTCTTTTTGTTGTTTTAATTTTTATCTTTTGTTTTCTTTGGGGAGTTTGAACGTGTGGAAGGATAGGAAGATGGGTACAATTCAGGTGCATAATGTGAAATTCATAAAGAATTAATAAAAGTAAAAAAATGAAGAAAACAAACAAAATGTGGGGCAGTAGACTGCTTAACATGTACATTAACCCCTCTTCTTCTTGTATAATATATGGATATGCATATATCCATATATGATGGATTATGTATATGTGTATATATATATACATATATATAAATACATACACAGAAACACACACACACACACACACACACACACACACACATATATCCCTGTGCAGACATCCCCCTGCTGGGCTTCTGCTCCCTGTTATGATTACTCGACAGGCTTATCTCTACAGAAAAGAAGACAGCACTGCCGCTGCAGGCCAGACAGAGACTGACCAGCCATCTCCTTGGACCTGTCTGGGGCCATGAGGCTGCCTTTGTCCAGACACATCATCTGACTAGAGACTTTTGAGACATGCAGATGCTGAGATCCATAGATGACAGACAGTCTTAGGTCCTTTCAGCAACAGATGAAATCTCTTGCCAGAGCCTAATGGCTATTAAAATTTGGGAAACTTACATGATAGTAAGGAAAAAGATATGTCTATGCAGATAAAGCAAATGTTGTTTGAGATGTTAATATCCGAAAGAAAAAAGAAAAAAATGAAAACTGTACAAACTTACTCTTGATTTCAATCCACTGAGCAATTAAGTTGATTCAATAACCCCTTGTCTTCTTAGCCTCACCGTTGTTTCCCCTCTAGTTAATGTTGTGCTTTATTTTAATTGTTACAGCCTACCCCAACAAAAGTTTGAACTACAAATAACAGCAGACAGTCACTCCAATGACACCTCTCCTTTATAAAAAGGAAAAGGAGGAGTTGTGGGGCAGTGGATCATGCCACCAGACAGAAGAACTGGTAAGGTAGTAACAAAGTTCAGAATCCCCATAAAACTCATAATTGAGGACAGCAGGAGTTTGGACTAGCTCCTGACCAGATTCGTGTCCTGGAGCACGAGATAATGACACCCCACTAAGAGGACCATGACAATCTGTAATGTAGCATAGAACTTAGAGTTCTTGCAGCTAATGAGGTGGCTAGATAGGCCCCAAATGTTTAGCCAATGAGATCCTCTCCCTGGGCACCCCTTCCTGTAGAACGTAGTTAATCTCTGGTTCACCCTGAGTAAGTGAGATGCATCCTCGTCCACCATGAATAAAGCTGTTTGGACAAGCAAGGACTGTCTCCTTCAAGAACCTCTGTGGCAGGGAGACCTTCTCATACACACACATGTCTAAGTCTCCCACAGAGGTCCTCTTTGCACTCCTAGCACTCACCCCACACTAAGCAGATTAGCAGTGTCTGGGTATACAGGAGGATGGGAGCCCTTCCCTCCCAACTCCTCGTGATTCTCAGCAGTATCTGGGTGGGCAAATGTTTGTGACCCATAACATCCATCTCAGTTCTTGCTGTTTTTCATCCAGAGAAACATGGGCTGGGATCCTTATTTTAGGGCTGGGATGGCAAATTTGATGGCATTTTACTCTCCCCTGAGTGGCATCCCATGGACCTGGCACCCTGGAGTCAAGGCAAAATGCAGACCCAGAACAATAAAAAATAAAATGAAAGTTGAATTGAATGAGAAAAACTACAGGGCTTGTTTAGAGTTTAGAGCCTCCATCAGTCTGCCTCTCTTCATGCTACATAACAATGACAGCCACAATCCCCAGGACCAGACTCTGTAATAAGTAGGCACTTGGGTGTTCTCAGCAGTATCCTGATTGTCAAGTGAATTTTTAATTCCTTCTCCCTACTGAAGAGGGAGATGTGAGAATTACAGAGAAAAGAACCAACTTTGTAGGGCATTTGAATGAGAATCCTTTAGTTGATACCTTCATTTCCCATGAGAAACGGCTATTTTCTTATGGCTGACTTGTCTCCTTCTTGAAGTTACTAGTGCTTACTATATGAGAAGGCACACAATTCAGAGGGTCCAATGTTTGAGTTACTCATGCCTGGGTTGTCTTCCCAAGCTGAGGCTCCAAATTCTTGGAGCAGCATGTCTAAGAGGTGGTCTTGCTGATTCTTTGCTTTCTTCCCACAATGAGTGAGTGCCAGATTGAATTCTCACAACAGATCCTAGGGCAGAGGCTTTTCTTAGAGGGCTTCTGGTGTGGTGAAAAGAGGAGATGATTCTTGTATTAGTTTCTTAAGGCTTCTATCACTAAGCCCCACAAGTGGAAGGCCTGACACCACAGAGATTTCTTATCTCATGGTACTGGAGGCTCAACTTCAGAGATTAAAATATCACTAGAGGTGCTTGTTGGGACTGTGAGAAAAGAATCTTTGTTATGTGTCTCTCTTCTGGTGGTTTACTGATAACCTTTGTGTCATTAGTCTATACATATGGCATCACATAGTGTTCTTACTAATCTCTCTTTTTGACAGAGTATAGTCACATTGTGTCAAAAGCCCATTCTACATCAGCATGACCTCATTTGGACTAATCAAATCTTGGATACTCTATTTCTAAACAAGGAGATATACAAATACACTGAGGGCTAAGTATTTCCACATATAAACTTAAGGGTGAGAGGCAGGTCATCTATACAACCCCTACAAATTCTATCTATCTATCTATCTATCTATCTATCTATCTATCTATCTATCTATCTATCTATCTATCTATCTTATAGATATCTTTATGAATTATTGCAAAGATTTCTTAAGATGCCTAATGTTATCCTGCTTAAATTCATTTTTAATTTCTCCCTTTACCTTGAGCTAGTCATTGACTGGGCTGAATGTCCAATGGAAAATGCAGTAGATTTGTCATTAGAGTTTTTAGCCTAGCTACACTAGTGTAACAGCAGTCCAAAGTCAGACCACAACTCATAGTCTGATAGGTACAGAGGGAGGTATTAAGGGTTTCCTGGAGAAGTGATGTTTTATATGAGATGACGAGGCATATCCAACTGAGGAGTTCCAGGAGAAATGTTCCACACAGAAGTAACAACATAGGCAGAAAAATGTGCACCATTGGTTCACAGAGAACATGTATACCATACTCCCTGTTGCTCATAGGATGAAAAGGGACTTGTGAGTATGGTAAATGCAGACTCTCCAAGTTCTGGATCCAGTCTTACTGTTAGCTGTTATTAATATTCCACCTGAACAAACCAGCTTCAGAAAAGATATTGCATTGTGTTCTTTTATTCTCTTGAATTTGCCTAGTTCATTTCATCCTTCCAAGGACCCAAGGATGTATGAGCTCTTCCAATTTCTGATCAGAAGCTGCTCCAAGATCACCTGAAGAGGAAACTACATCATCTACAACCTCTAAATTACACTCTCCATGCTGGGCACAAAGAAGTTGCCCCATATTTGCAAGTGTAAGAATGAATGATTACAGTACAATGAAAGAGCTGAGGAAGGATAGAAAGTGGGTAATCTTCTGTTATGTCCAACATGGAGAGTTGGAGCGTCTCATGCAGTGAGAAAATGTGGGCTAAAGCAAAAAGGTACAATTGTGTGAGGGCATTTTCAGGTTATGGAGGGAAATTAGTTGGGTCTGTAATGTTGGATCTGTGTTCATATGAAAGGTAGATAGAGAATGGAGGATCATTGAGGAGAGTCATAGGAATAAAAGAACGTCTAGGTCCAGGCAACATCCCTGAATGACAGGATAATGCATTCACATCTTCTGCTGTCATTGAGAAGCCATTACAAGAATTTAATGTGTGGATCTTATGCTCCAGGATGCCTGGCTTGTAGAAACGCAGTAGTTAGTAAAGGTCAAATGAGGTTGAAAAGTATCTTAGAGTTATAGTAGTGGTCCAGACATAGAAGATCGTGGCAAAAGAGATGGAGTGGATACACAGTCCTCAGAGACTTATGACAATAAATTAATTGTTATAAATACTATCAGAGGAGGATTCTGGTATGCTAGGGGATTTCTAGCTTATGCCTCACTGATGGAAAGACTAAGGAAAAGAATGGAGCCCCTCAACAGCATTTTCTGTGCTTGCCATCTCTATGTTAGGCTCTGTGCCCATTGTCTCAAATATATTACTATATCTGATCTTTGTAATCATTTAGAATGATGGATCCCATTCAGACCATTTTACAGCTGGATCACTATGGCCAAGGCAAAGTAAGCCATGTGTCTGGGTTAATGCAGTTAGTGGATGGTGAATTCTGGAAAAGATTTCAGTCCAAAATTCTATCTAGGAATGAAAGATGTCATGGGACCACAAGGAGTGAAGAGTGGTGTAGTGTTGTTCCAAAGGCAAGGGCCTGGGCTGTGGCCTGGGTCTCTCTCTCTCTCCCCAGGTGACCTGTTGCTGCATGGCACCTTAGTTAAAAAGGAGGCAATGTATAAATGAGTTATTTTATTGTAGGAAGGAGAAAATATGCTGGTTAAGTAAAGGGAAGGACAGGAGAGGAAGGAGAGAGAGAGCGAAAAAGGAGAGGAGGAAAACAAGAGAAGAGAACAAAGAGCAAAGAGGAGAAAAAAGAGCAAGAGATGGAGAGAGGGGAAGTGTAAGAGAGTGAGAGAGAGTAAGAGTAAGAGTAAGAGTAAGAGAGCAAGAAAGAGGAGCAAAGAGCAAGAGAGGGTAAGAGTAAGAGAATGAGAGAGCAAGAGAGTGAGGAGGGGGCAAACTGCCCCTTTTATTGTATGGGGTGTGGCATGTCTGGCTTGTGGTCAGATGACTGGGTGTAAGGTCCAGCTAGAATGCTGGGAGCTTGGGGCATTGTCTGCCTGATAGATCATACATTTCTTGCATGGGCAGCTGTGAGGGGTTTAGGCTAAAATCTGAGCCATCGTCTCAGGAGCTATCACCAAACGCCTATCGTCCCTTGTGAACAAATTTACTCTGTTCATTGGGTCTCCGGGGTTCAGAGGTGGCAGCTCTATTGGACCCCAACTGTCAGAACAGCCCACTGTCCCACAGTGTAGAGGATATCTCTTAGATTCAGGACTCAGTTGAGGAATGGAATATAATAAAGATGAGGTCAGAAGGGGATGGGGCCTCTTGTCAGAAGGTAGAAGGGCCATGTGACACCTAAAAGCAGACTGCAGTAAGACCAGTGATGGAAATTCAGGAAATTGAGAGCCAGCAATATGCATCCTTGAGAACTGAGAATTCTGAGGAAGCTGAGTCACAGAGAGATTAGGTATCTTGTTTATCACTGCATAGCAAGAACACAATGAAAGGTTGATCAACTCCAGAGATACCTGATTTTTAAAGCTGTTTTTTGATCTTTCTACTCTCTTACCACATTTCCTGTAACTGAAGAGTTTCTTAAAGGACTCCTACCAGACCCTCTATTTTAGGGAAAAATTCCCATGTAGATTCTGGAAGTCATGATCAAAGGAAACATTTAGGCATAATTCTCATAAGGTCCATGCATGGTTTATTTTCTTATGCCATGCTCTCAGCTGGGTCATTTACAGCTTCCACTCTGTCCTAGGACTGCCTCCACTCTAGCCTTCATCCTCTGCATGAGGAGTGCAGTCTTCTGTCTTAAATTCTATTTAACCCCACCCCAGCCTTCAGCTAACAGGCATTTCCTTTCATCTCTCTGTTTCGATCAATTTCTCCATTCCCCTAGTCATTTTTTCTTGTTCGTTTTTGAACTCCCTCCAATGTTTCTGCTTTGGCCTGGTAATGAGGTGCCCCTGAACAAAATGCAATATTCTGCATGTGACTTCACCAGAGTCGTATAGATTTTCTTGCTAACTATCTTCTCAGACCTGAGGTGACATGCTTTCTTAGTGCAGCCACTCTATTAGTGTCTGAGCTGTTAGAAAAGACCTGTTAGAAACCACAGAATTATGGGATATACAACAAAAGGGGCATTATAAAGTTTTTGGTTCACAACTACCACTTCCCACGCATGCTTCCCACCCAGATGTTTAGAGAGTTTCGCCTCTGCATTATTATCTGTGTTACCTGTGTCAAGGGTCCACATTTTCACCTTCTTTCCTGTGATGTACATGGATAATACCTATGTCATTTTTGACACCTTCTTACCAAAGCCTTCTGTCTCTGCTCAGGCAACTCCATCTTGAAGGTTATTACAAATTACTTCCATGTTCATAATTAGAATATCAGAGGGAATATTGAATGATGACTGTGAGACTGTCACCTGGAAGGTAAGCCTAAATGGGTATAAGCATATTAATAAATGTCCAAATTTCAACTGTATATTATGGAAATGCAAAGTATAAGTAGGTACAATAATCTATACAAGTGATTCTGATGAGACCCGAAGAGAATATTCCAATAAAGGAGAACTTCTGGAACATTCCTTGGAGTTGAACTCTGTAAGGTGGTTGATGGTAGCTGGGGGTAGAGAAAACATTTCAGCACGTGGAAATAGAATGTACAAAGGGTCTGAAACAAATATGGTAGCTGCCCACAGACCTTCAGGGATTTATCTGGATGTTGAATTTAGAGTGGTAAGTGGTTGCAGGAGGAACATGTGGTAAAGTGTCTTGCAGAGCTGCATGGGTTTTGTCTGTGTTCTGAGCCTAATGGATGTTTGCTGACAAGGATTAAACAGAAAGGTGGTACAAATGTCACTAGGCATTCTGCAAAGGCCATGCTGGAGGAATTGTGGACAAGAGATGAGGAGCAAGTATGAACCCTGGGTAGTAAATCTGAAAGATTTTGTTAGATACGAGATGATGGTAGTTTTAAGTTGAGTAGCAGTGGTGGAAATGTTCAGAAATAGAAGAATTAAAGAAGAATCACCAGGTCTTATGATGGGTTGCATGTAACAAGTAATGGAAATTTGTCAAGATACTTTGTAACTTTCTGGTTTATAGTGTTATAATGGTTAATACTGACTATCTGATAGTATCTAGAGTCCTTTAGGAGAAAACTTCTGGATACATCTATGAGTTCTAGACAGGTTTATTTGAGGCAACTGTGAGTAGCACTATTCCATAGCCTAGAATCCCAGAAAAAATATGAAAGGGAAAAAAGCAGCTGAGCACTACCACTGAGTCTACCGCTTACTATGTAGTGCTGTTGGATACAAATAATTTCCTGCCATATGAACAAATAGACCACTAATTATATCCATGCAGGTGCATATTCTGCGCACTAAATGAAATGGTACTCTGTCTGGAATATAGGTAGAACCCAAGTTTTATTACTCTTAAGATACCACTCATTGGATAAGAAATATTCAAATAAGATATTTGAATACATTATATTATGTTCAATAGAAATCCATAACAATGAGTTGGACAAATGGCTGCTTCCTTAGCTGGAGAAGACTAGACTGAAGAATTAAATTTGGAAGTCACAATTTTCTTCCCTTGAACTTTGAGATTCATGATAGTAATTGTGCCTAGGGTTTAAGTATATTTTTTGTCTTAGGGAGCCAGCCCACTGAGGGAGTCAACCTTGTGATCAGCAAATAATGTTTAGATTTCTAATATCCAAAATGTAATGAGAAATGTCTTTTCACTTGTGATATGAGAGCTTTGGGGATTAGCTGGGAGAAAACCATCTCTGTTATCCCAGAACAGTGGGAGATTTGCTCCTGATGGTGAGTACCATAATGGGGTGAACTTTGGCATGTAGGGTGTCTGTGGCGCATAACTTTCTTCAAAAGAGACTCAATTGTGTATCTTCCTACAAAGAAGAAGCCAAACATTCCAACATGGTTCCTAAACATTCAGTTAATGTTCTGAGAAAACAAATAAGTATCATTACCAATATCAGCTAAGGTGGTTCTGTAGAAAATAATGCACAGCAGGAATTCAATGAGCATCTAGAGATCAGAAATGTGTGTGAATGGAAGTCATATATGAACAAATAGACCACTAATTATATCCATGCAGGTATGTCTTATGTTCTTTCATTTTCTCCCCTGTTCATAATCAGATGTATTTTTTAAGCAGGTAGTTCTTTACTTGTTTTCTGTTTCTGCTATTGTACTCTTTGTTCAGTTTGGCTGAATCAATGTTATGGTAGGTTAAAACTGATTTATTATCATGGGCCTTCGTTTCCTCAGTCAATAGGATGACAAATACTCTTGGACATGACATGAAGCTCTGTGTATAGTGAGTAGCTGACTCTCAAAGCTGTTGGATGAGTCTTTGAAAGAAAGTTTCCAGTGGAGAAAGAAGTGAATCTAATGTTACCTAGTGTTGAGTAAAGAGAGACATTATACAAAAGATCTTCCCAATATTTCCTTAAATTCCTCTAAGGACAAAAGGCTTCTTACCTCTCATCACTTCCCAATTCAATTTCAAGACTTTTTATTTGTTAGAAATGTCATCTCTACATAGAACAGATTTTGTCATCTTTAACCCCAGCCTATGGACAAAACTGGAGTGGCATAAGGTTGGTTTGTCCTTGTACCACAAAGTGTCTTGAAATTTGGTGACCAGATAATTTGTATGATTTTTGTTTTAGTCTTGAAAGAATATTATTAAGGCAGTAGTTCTCAAACTTCCTCAATGTTTTGACTCTTGAGCACAGTGCCTCATTTTGTGTTGACCCTCAACTATAAATTGCTACTTCATAATTGTAATTTTGCTATTGATATGAATCTATATGCAAATTTTTGACATTCAGGATTGTTCTGTATATATTCATTCTGATATACAGGGTCATTCATCCTCAAAGGGTTTGCAACCCACAGGTTGAGAAGCACTGTATTAGGAAGTCTTGAAATGTCATTATTTCCTTAGTTTGCAGGGTTCCACTTAGTGTCCATTAACAAAAACGAAGATCCTAGAATGAGACAAAATTCTTCAGTTGTAGAAAGGAGGAAAGAAGCAAAAGTGAATGATATGGAACAATGAGATAGGTCCAATCCTAGGATTCAAAAGAGGGAGAAGAAAGAAAAGAGAAGATAAAGAATGAAGAATGGAAGGGAAAAAGAGGAAGAAGAGAAAAGGGAGATAAGGGGGAAGAGAAAGGGAAAAAAGAGAGAGAAAGCAATGAAGAAATACACACAGAGTGATCAATATGTAGTGCTGGAAATACTACAAATAGCCAGAGTGAGATTGATCATTTCAAGGCTGATTTGAGCAAAGGCTACCCACAAGTAAATAAACAGATCCTTTAACCTTTATTTCCATTGTAAATTCTATTAGAAGTTTGAGTCTGTAGAATGGAAAAATTATCTCCAACCAAAATATCCATTTTGCTAAATGTTATTCAGAGGGAGAAAATATATTTCTGGTCTCTCTATTTTATCTTCTCTTGGCAGATTCCACCAGTACATTGTGGTACTGTTTAGCTTGAATATGGACTCTGAATCTTTAATGTAAAACTCCAGATAGCCATGGGTGATGGCTTTCTATTAGTATGTGTCTTATTATTTGTCACTACAATTATAATGCTGTGTGATATGGAATTCTAAAACATGATGTTATATAAGATTTTATTGCCCATGTGGTGGGACATGGTAAGTTTTTCTTTTCTTGATAGCACTTAGATGATGTTGGACGTACTTCACATGTGTGTTGGCTAATTTTGTGTCAACACGATGCAAGCTGGAGTCATTATAAAGGAAGGAATCTCAGTTGATAAAATGGCTATGTAAGATATGACTATAGAACATTTTTTAATTAGTGATTGATAGGGGGCCCCAGGCCATTTTAGGTGATGTCAGCCCTGGGTTGGGGTTCCTAGGTTCTACAAGAAAGCAAGCTGAGCAAGCCATGAAAAAAATAAGCCAGTAATTAACATCCATCCATGGTCTCTCACATGAGGCTCTGCTTCCAGGTTCCTACCATGGTTACATTCTTGTTCAGATTTCCTTTAATGGTGAGCAGTGATAAGGAAACATAAACCAGAGAAACCCCCTTTCTTTAAACTTGCTTTTGATCATGGTGTTTTATTGCAGTGATTGAAATCCTAACTAAGACATTATATAATTGTGAATGGTGGGGAGGGGCAGTCTGCTCTAGCTGAACTGGATTGACTCAGTACTTTTGGGTATATTTGGGTCTTAGTATTGTATTCAGCCTCTGGTAGCCCTAGGTATGTATGTCTTAGTATGTTCTTACCACAATGGTATTGGCACAAGAGTGAGCATGGAAAGGCCACTATTGCATCTACTTAATTCTAAGATATT
This sequence comes from Mastomys coucha, assembly GCF_008632895.1. Taxonomy (NCBI): domain Eukaryota; kingdom Metazoa; phylum Chordata; class Mammalia; order Rodentia; family Muridae; genus Mastomys; species Mastomys coucha. Next base: position 30,416,196 of record NW_022196900.1, on the reverse strand, counting down.
CATAAAAATGGGTCCAGTTTCAGGAGCGGAGAATTGACCAATCTCTACAGGGAGAAGAACTGCAAAGTCACATGTCAAAGTGTGACCTAGTAGCCTCTTACTCTTTAACAAAGACATATTCTTGAAATTAACCTACACTCTGGAGTCAAGCTAGATATAAATATGGTTCTGATCTTCTCATAATGTGTAACTAAAACCAGTGATCCCCTGTGAACTCCTGAAAGCCCACATAGGTTGTAAGTCACAACAGTTATAGGTTGACGGACATGAAACATAATTGCTAAGATAACTGAGTTTGAGTATTATTCCAGTTTGAATAAAAATGGCTCCCATAAGCCCACAGAGAGTGGCACTATTAGATGTGATCTTGATGGAGGAAACCTATCACTAAGAGGTAGGCTTTGAGGTTGTTGAACCTCAAGCCAGGCCAGTGTGTCTCTTTCATTTCCTGTTGCCTGCTGAGTCAGATGTAGAACTCTCAGGTACCTCTCCAGCACCATGTCTGCCTATATGTCATTATGGTTCCTAAGGAAGGACAATGGCCTAAACCTCAACCCGGAGCCATGCTGGTGCACATCTTTAAATCCAGCATTCTGAAGGCAGAAGCAGGTGAATCTCTGTGAGTTTGAGGTTATGCTACAATACAGAACTAGTTCTAGGACTGCCAATGTTATAGATACACACACACACACACACACACACAGGTCCTATCTGAAGAAAAAAAAAACAAAACAAAACTGAAAGCAAACAAACAAGCAATCCAAAATGGAAAAAATAAAAGATGCATATCATTTTCCCATAAATTTTCTTGTATTTTTTCTATTATTTTCTTATAGTTGCCTTCTCTGACTCTCACTTTTGTACTGCAATAAAGAACCATTTTTCTTCATAATAGTTTGAAATAACATAAATGTATTTTAGGAGATGTAATTGCTTGTTCACTATCAGCCTCCACTTTCAGGTACTACATAATGAGTGGGATGGAGCCGGATCTATATCTAGCATGGTACCTGGGACATGAGAGATGAGTAAATGGCATCTTCCTCCACAGCTTCCTTTGTTCTTTGCGTGGTGTGCTGGTGAAATGGGTTGATTTAAAGAACTTGGACAAACAACTGGCAGATCTGGGCTGAAATTTAGGCATCTCTTTTTCCAGTCTGATGTCCTTTCCTGTGCATGGTACCACCTGCATCCAAACTTCTATAGACATAATTTACAAAGCAAGCTTAGAACCCTAACTGAGAGGATTATCTAAAGTATCATTAACCCATAAACGGATGGAAACATGCTCCCATTGTGAATAGCAATTTAGCTAGCATTTGCCTTAACTTTTCTGTGCATTCGGGAAAGTTTCCCTAAATTGGTCTTTGTGGAGAAATCAATAACAACTCATGTATGCAAAGCACTGTGCCTTTCCATAGGATATCAGCCTGGCTATTGAAGTTAGTCTGGTTGAAAAGGAAAGATCTGTTTACAATCAATACACTACGGATGAATTATGCTTCACATGTATGCTTGGGTAGAAAACTCTATCTCCCTCCACATGACTTTAGCTACTTGGATACCCTATGCTCTCCTAAGAGCTATTGGTATTTGGAGGTTTCATTTGGAATGTCTTCATTTAAACAATAGAAATGATGAAGGGTGATTATGCTCCCCATTGGGCTATTGTGGATTAATACAGAGGTCTCTGGCCCTTGGTCTGCAGTCACAGACCTCACCTAGCACAAATAAGTTATTTTCAGATTGTAGATTTTTCTGTCTGGGAAACCTCCTCCTCTTTTTCTTTTTCTCTTCTCCATTCTATCTCTATTATATTGAGTATTTTGTTAAGGTTGACCTCAAAGGAATAAGAGAAAAGGCAGAATGAATATCCATTAAGTATCCTTCCTATGATGAATGTTTAACATTCATTATCTCATTGAATATTCTTAAGAATTTTATGATTTCATTTTGTATACAAGAACATCTGCCCAGAAAAGGAAGATGGCACTTTTGAAGTCACAGAGCATGGTAGGTTTTAAGAGTTTATTTTACTCACTATTTTAGGTCAGTAAATGTCAAGATATTGAGGTGACACCCAACATGTTATAGATTGAATTGTACCCTCCATTTGTATAGAAAGATTATAACCCTTACTATATCTGAATGTAACTTTTTCTTTTTTGGCGGTAGGACCATTATGAGGATAAAGAAATGAGCATAAAGTAAATATGCTGCAGGAATTGAGTTTTGAATTCTGACTTTAGGGTAATATTCTTGGGAAATCAAGCATACAGTATACCAGACATTACATTAAAAAATGAAAACAGAACCTCTTAACTGCTTGGTATTGACAGGGCATTTTCCTTTTTATTCTTGTCATTTATATTTTCTACATTGTTATTCAAGTGAGGAAATTGAGACTGATAGGCTGAGCAAGTTCTGGAAATGTCACCAGTACACATAGGTAGTGATAAAGTTGGGACACAAATGCATATATGCAACTCTGAACCTAGTGGTTTTTCTTGAAGTATAACTTCCAAGTCACAGAGCTCTTCAGAAGAGGCTATAATAGTGATGTTCATGGATAAAAATCACTGTGGTAGTGGTAACAATGATATTGCTACTGTTGGTGGTGGTAGTGATGGTGGTAGTAACCACGTGATAATGATGCTGGTGATAGCCATAGTATTGCTGCTGTTGGTAGCAGTAGTGACAGGGCTGTTTTTGTTATTGATGATGGTGGCCATGGTAGTGATAGTACTGAGCATGTTGATGGTACTGACAGTATTGTTGTTGATAATACTGGGGAAGATAGTGACTATGGTGTGATGATAATGAAGGTGATAGGATTCAGGTTGACAATAATGGGGGTGACAATCAACTGGATCTAGATGCAAGGTCAGCCCACACAGTACAAAAGAGATATATTACAGATATTTCCCCAAATAACCAATGGCGCTGCCTCAATATGTTTTATAATTTTCTGTCTTTCCTCAGCTTTTACTCTACAGAAGTGTATTTATACTCTTGAAAAATCAACCTATAGACTTTCTCTGGTAAAATTGTTATGAACAATATGTGTTTTAGTGCACCCATCAACAGAGGTGCTATGTAATGCAAAAATGAGTTTTCCCATACATTTGGAAAATGCTAATTATTTTGTTCTCTGGAAGAGGCATAAGTACAATTAGCATATGTAAGGTTCTGAGACATCTTATCTGAACATATTGAACATTTTCTAGTAAGTATTGTCAATATCTTTTCTTACTTCAAAACCCCGTTCTTACATAATTATTTCCCCCCTTTTTGACAATATCTTGCTTAAACTCATGATTTTTTTTCAGTGCTGGAATTATTCTCATTTGCCACTACATGCAGGTTTTTTTGTAATTCTTACCAATTGACGTCAGGCAGAATGTGTGATCTCCATAAATCTCTTGGTGAAGAGTATCCTAGACTTTTTCTTTTAATCACCTTATCTAAGGCTTTAAGATCATTTTCAAACTCTTCTTCTCAGCAAGTCCTCACAGATCCTGTTTCATACAGCACTGTCTTCCTCTCTCAAGAGTTCCAATAATGTACCTGGAATCATTTTCTACACATTGGTTCTAGTTATTTCATGCCTAGTAAGGGCCAAACCAGGGTTGCAGCTTTATTTATGTGAAGAACATCTAAATGCAAAGTGAGGAACAACTATTGTAAGGGTCTCCTCAGACATGGCTAGAAAGTTGACATGGACAGTGGCAATGAGGAAGAGCTATAGATATGGTTTCTGCAGATCAGCTGAAGTTGAAGGTCACTTTCAGCAGAGAAGATGCCAGGGGAATAGGGTAGGGATGACAAGATGGAGCACTCAAGCATAGAAAGTAGCCTCTTTAGGTCAAACTTTGTGTTCCTTTCTTAGGCTCTATGCATCTTTTATTCAGGATCTGGCAGGTTCATCTGGACAATGACCTGCCTTGATGCCTCAAAACTTACAAATATGTCACAGATGAGACAGTATTAGATAATGTCTTGCTCTTTCTTGGGGTCAGGTTCATGTGTATGTATCCATCAAACCAACACAAAACCACATCCATATAAAATGGCTAGTAAATGGTTTAATTTTAATTTAAGGAAGTTAGTAAATTGACTCAATGTTAATAATAGCAATGATGAGAATAATGATAGTGAATTTCATGCTGAGAACAGATATGGGACAAGCACTCTGAACTTTATAAACATCCGAGAGTTAATTTTCTAAACAGTTCTTTAATGTAGTTATTAGCATGGTGACTTTATAAGTAAAGAAAATGAGATTCCATGACAAATGAAGTAACTTGCTCATGACTGTCTTGAAGCACACACAGCAACTAAGATTTACAACAAGGTTTAACAATAAACATTGTGCAGGATATGAAGCTGATAAAACCAGAAGTGTGTTCTAATGTTTTCTCTTTCTTCCCCCAAACTGCTCGATGTATCATCGAACAGGGACAATCAGAATTTAAAATGTTTGTGGGAGGGGTTCTTCACTGTCTGATGTACTGACAATGGTGTATCCATTCTACTACTCTTCTAAGGCAAGAAGAGAGGCCCTTGGGAGCTTCTGAAACTTCTTCATTCCCCAAGTACTGTTTGCCCTGGAGCAGACAGGTGCATGCCAAGGCTCACAGTAGAGCTACAAACAAGCTGTGGTGGTCTACAAAGCATGTGCATCCTAAGAAACTAATGAAATGGGTGGTAGGTGGCATTTGGAGATGAAACTAAAAGTAGACCCCCCTGCATGCTCATAGTTTTAAAACTTATGAGCAAATCTCATTGTAGTCAGGATAAGATTGTGAGGTCTGACCATGCCCCTACAGACCAGCCAATGACATGTCTTTGTGTGTCTGCTCAGACTCATCTTTCACTTATGCTATGGACTCAGTTGTGTCTCCCCAGAGACATATGCTGTAGTAATCCCCAATGTGACTATATCTAGGCAAAGCTTTTTGGGAGAACACTAGGTTTAAGTATGAACTTTAACAGTGGGGGTCAGGTTACAGGACTGTGTTGGAGGAAGAGGAGGAGAAGGAGGAGGAGGAGGAGGAAGAGGAGGAGGAGGAAGAGGAGGAAGAAGAGGAGGAAGAGGAGAATGATGAGGAGGAGGAGAAGGAGGAGGAGGAGAAGGAGGAGGAGGAGAAGGATGAGGATGAGGAAGAGGAGGAAGACGTATGAGAGCACAAAGAGGTTGCTGTGTATAATCTAGGGGAGCCCCCACTTACCATATTGACATCCAATCTTGAACCTCTGGTTTCCAAAACAGTAGGAAAATATATGTCTTATTTTAGCCAACTAGCTAGAGTTAATTAATATATTTTCTTCATCAGCTACCCCCTTTTTATGTTACTTACAGATTAGACTCCCTCAGTTCTCAAATGCATCAAAGTCATGCTTTCTTTTGTTCCAGGACTTCCTATATTCTGTTACTCATGGCAAATATATGTGTCCTCCTTTTAGTAAATCTAATAAGTCTTCAGAACTCTGAACTAAATGTTTTTGTCAAGACAAACGAATCTATGTAGTAACAACCATGGCTTTCAACAACAAAGGTCCTTTGCTCACTCTGACACTTATCTGATATGAGCAGGAAGCAAGTTCCTGCTTACCATCATCATATGCAGAATGCAGATACTTAGAAACATAAGACATCCACAATGTGTGAGGCTAGGAAGCATGTGATGACATGGTGAGCAGCCAGAAAGCTGGTTGTATTTTATTAGCTTGAAGACTTCTTACAGCCATGGCACAATGCAAAATCAAATTAATGGAAGCATGCATTACCTCCCAACCCCAAATGTCCTACATTATGTGGTATGAACACATAAATCTACTCTTAATATTTTACATATTCAGTAGATGCTTTTTTTGTACTGCTAAATTTTCATCAACATGACACAAACTTAGGCATTCCTGGGAAGAAGGAATCTGAAGGTATCTCAATTGAGGAACTTGCCTCTATGAGACTGGCCTGTGGGGGGGATTAAAAAAAATTTTTTTCTAACTGATGTAGGAACTCCCAGTTAACTGATAATGACACCACCCTTAGAAAGGTGGTTTTAGTCTGTATGACAAGGCCATCCTCTGTTACATATGCAGCTGGAGCCATGGGTCCTTCCATGTGTACTCCTTGGTTGGTGGTTTAGTCCCTGTGAGCTTTGAGGTGTCTCATAGATTGATATGGTTGTCCTATGAGGATGTTGCAAACCTCTTCAGCTCATTCAGTCCTTTCTCTAACTCCTTCACTGGGACCACTTACTCAGTCCAATGGTTGGCTGGGAGCATCCACCTCTGTATTTATCAGGCTCTGGCAGAGGCTCTCAGGAGACAGCTATTTTAGGATCCTGTCAGCAAGCACTTCTTGGCAGACAGAGAAAGAGACAGAGACAGACAGAGAGAGATAGAGAGAAGAAACAAAGAAACATAGAGAAGAAGAAAAAAAGAACTAAAGAAAGGAAACATAAAGAAAGAAAAGTAAGGGAGCTGACCCAAGTCATGAAGCAATACATTCAGCAGTGTTCTCTCATGGTTTGTGCCTTTAATTCCTGACTACAGGTTCCTGCCTTGGAGTTTATGTTTTGTCTTCTCTCAGTTATGTGATATCTGTAAACTAAATAAGCCATTTTCTCTCCAAGTTGAGAATCAGACAAGCAAACAAGTGTAGTTAACATTAGCCAGCACATTATTCAAAATATCTCTTCAACTCACTTCTGAAATTGAACATTTCATCCTTTAGTCTCCATCACTACAACTTCCTCACCCTTAGGTTTGAATACCACTATTCTATTCTGTTTTTATGAGAGAGACTTTTTATATGCTACATATCAGTGATGTTGTGCAACAATTATCTTTCTGTATCATGCAATATTTATCATTTCATTTAGTGTGATATCCTCAGGTTCAATCATATTTTCCTAAACCACAGAGTTTAACTATTTTTGAGACTGCATAGTATGGATTTGGGTATACATATATTGCATTTTCTTGATTCCCAATGACCACTTGTAGTCACCACCAATACTGTAGGCACACATACTAACATGTACCTACCTGATAAAGAGAAATAAACAACTTGGATCCTAGAATTAATGAAGCAGAAAACAACATATAAGAAGGAGAAAGAGAATTGTTTTCAACCAATGTGAAGAGAACAAGCATGAAAAGAGAAAGGAGTGTTCTACTTGGAAAAGTGGTTTAAATATTGATTCCTGCAAGTCCAAATTCTCTGAAGAAAGTTTGATGTCTTGCAATTCCTTGGATCTAATAATCTTTCAACATGTGAAGAACCAATTAATTGATGCATATTGGAGTTCTGAGTAGTTGGACAGAAAGAAAAACCACTGAGCTTTCAAAAGTCCTTCATATCCTAGGGATATAATGAGTGGGAAGACTGAATGAAGGATCCCTCTTCTCTTTCTTACCACTGGAAGTTTTATATTATTTCACTTCAGGAAGGGAACAGAACAGAGAAATGGGCTATGAATCCCATTTATATTCATTAACACTTAAAGATGAAAAATACCTTTCCATTATCTCCAGGATAATTCAACCCCATTGCATAGGAAAATGTGATATATCTTTGTCACTGCAATCTCAGGGGCAAGAGATTAGGATGTACAGTGCAGAGCAAAACAGTGTGGTATTGCTGGGAATTTCCAAGGCACATAGGTGAGCCTAGTCCCAGTGTTAGGGAACTGAAGTACAGCCTCCCAAATGATCTGTTGTAGTGTGTGTGTGTAGAGATCATTATGGGAATCAGAAACATACAAATAGGCAAAAGGGAGACTCTTTTCCCTGAAGCACAGGCTGTGGGCTCCTGAAAATCATTGCATGGGAGTGGAATATATATATTTTATGTTGAATTTTCATTCTATGTCAACCATTATGCCAAACTAACCATACCTTGTTCATGCTTGCACATCATCTCTGAGGATTTGCTCACTTAGTTATTTGAAACAATAATTAATTTTACTTTTATGTCTCTGTGTGCCTATCTGTCTGTTTGTTCATCTGTTTGTCTCTGTGTGTAAAACCAAAAAGTGATGCCAGGTGACTTCCTGTTTCATCCTCTACCTAATGCTTTTGAGGCAGTGTCTTTCAGTAATCCCAGTGCTGGCCAATTAGACTAGGCAAGTTGACTATTGAGTCCTGGGAATTATCAGTGTTGGGATAAGAAATGCTTGCCCCTGTGCCTAGCTGTTTTATGGCAATCCTGGGGGTAGAGAACTTTATGGATTAAGGTATCTCCTATCCCCTAATTTAATTTTAATTAGTATACAGTGCAATTGATTCCCTTGAGGGATTTTCAAACATACTTTTTTTGGTTGATCGTTCTGATCAATGTTTCTCTCCTCCCCCCATCTCTCTTCTACCTTCTATCCTGAGTATTGTCCTTTCCACTTTATATTGTGTGTGTTTTATTACTTTCTCCATCCCATCTCCTTAAAATCTTTTTTTCTACGTCATGGTTCCTTTTCTATTTTCAAAATCTATACCCATACTTATTCCCACATAAATATACATATGAAAGTCAGAAGCTAGTGCTTGCTTATTCAAAAAAAATGTGTTATTATATTGTGTCGAGTTGTCCATTTGTATTTGCTTCATGTGTAATATGTACACATGTTTGTGTGTGTGCACAAGCATGTGTACATATGTGCATTCATGGAAGCCAACCTTGTTTACTGTGCTCTGGACACCTCTTTTATTTTTATGCAACAGCATCCCTTATTTTGTGTGTAGCTCACCAGTTTTGCTACATTGCATAACCAATGAGCCCTGGGCACTTTCTGTCCCTCTCTATATCCCCAACATTTGGATGCTAAAAACATACCACCAGGGATGGATGTTTTTAATTAGTGTTCTGGGAGTTATTTTTAAGGCAAACATTTTACTGGGCAAGCCTTCTCCCCAAACCTCATCTATATATATATATATATTTTTAATTTTGCAGCCAATAAAGCACATACACTTAGTGCAGTACACATACTGGATCAGTCTAAATGTACTTTTGATGATAGTTTGTATGGGTGTTCCTCATATGACTGACACAAAATCAAGACATGAAATATCCTCAGCACAACAAAATTTCCTTTGGCTCTTAGTAAATTATCTTCCTCCCTTAAGCAAAGTTGGTTAGTTTTGCCTGGCTCCCCACTTCTTATGAATAGAAGCTTCAAGCCTGCACCTTCTTACATGTAGCCTCTTTTTTCTCATCACAATCTCTGAGAGAGTTATTCACATTCCATCTATCAGCAGGTCATTGTTTGGGGGCTGTAGAAAGTGTCTTTTCTTTGCATGAATATAACACAATCTATTTATTATGTTCTGATGGACATTTTGCTTGACTTCTAGCTTGAGACAGAATGAATAACCTGTTACTTTATTTTTACTTCATTGTATTTATCATCACTTGACTTACTATTTTCCTTTTTAAAATCTATGCCATGGTTCCATTACCAGTAAATCCATTCCATAAAAGATAGATAATTTAAAATCTCTAGGATAAAACAGTGCCTGGCATATAAAAGGCTCCCAACTCATATTTGTTAGATGAACAATTCAATACATGGTGACTTGCTTTGCCAGGTTTGCTTTTAAACATTTATTTTTATTTGTAGTATGTGTGTGTGTGAATGCGAGCATATGTGTCATTTGTGTAGATGTTGGCAAAGCCCAGAAGAGGGTGTCAGATATCATGAAAAGGGAGATACAGTTGATTGTTAACTGCCAATGAGGGTTCTGTGAACTTGACTCTTGTCCTCTAGAAGAACAGTGAGTGCTGTTAAGCACTGACTGACCTTTCTCTCCATACTCTGCCTGGTTTGCTTAGTACTGAGAGTTCTGCATTCTGGTAAAAGATTTGGTCCTGTGAAACCCATGGAGGTTTATTTATTACAACTCCTGGCTTTCAAATAAAGGTGGTGGTGGAGAGAGTCATGGGAATGTGGTTAGTGACTTAAAACCTGGACCTTGATACAAAAGTAGAATCCTATTACTGGGTTTCAGGGATGAGGAAACACTTCTGATGTAAGTGTATTTCATCTTCACCAAGCTGAGGACATCTGAGGATTCAAGTACCTTCTAGCTCAGTCCTGGGCCTGAATGTGGTGTAAGTACCTGTTGCTACTGGAATCCCAGAGAATTCATGGCAACCTCTGAACTTTGCTCTGGTGGTAACATAGGGATTCAAGTTTGTCCCTCACAGGTCACAGTGACAATTCAACAACTCAACCAGTAGAAACACCAGTCTAGAGCCTGGCATACAGGCTGCTTATTGACTGATCTTGCTGTTATGACAAACAAAATAAAACAAACAAACAAAAACAGAAAAACAAAACAAAATATGACAAAAAAACAGTTTTATTAAATAAATGCATTTGTTTCTCAGGAAATTGAAAATGTCTACTGACTTCATATAGCATCATACACAGTGGTGAAAGGCTGAAACTTTCCCTCCAAGATCAATAACACTCACTCTCTATTTGCTGTAATACTGGAATTTCAAGCCAGAGAAATTAGGTGAGAAACAGCAATAATATCCATCTATACTGGAATGGAACAGTCAAATTATCTCTGTTCTCAAATAAGATGATTTTTTTTATGCAGAAAACACTAATGATTCCACAAAAAGCTGTTTAAACTAATAAAGTCTTTAAAACCTGCTAGAAATTCATTAAGGTTGCAGGAGAGATCAACATAAAAATCAAGTGTTTCCATACACTAACAATGAACAATCTGAAAAGGAAATTAAGAAAATAATTTCATTTATAATTGCATTAAAACCAACAAAATCCTTAGGAGCAAATTTTGCAAAGGAGGTAAAAGATGTGTACATAGAAATCAGCAAAATGTTGCTCCAAGTAATTAAACAAGACAAGAGCAAGTGTTCATGGATTGAAAGCCTTAATTGTTAAGATACCAATAGTACCCAAAGATGTCTATAGGTTCAATATGTTTTTTTTTTTTAATCCAAAATCCCATTATCATCTGCTCTAGTTAACAGTGACTATTAACTTGACAGGGTTTATAGTCACCTAGAAGACAAGTGTCCAGTCACACCTACGAGGAGTTATTTAGATATGTCTCTGAGGAAATAAATATTTTGATTAGGTTAATTGAGGTGGAAAGACTTTTAGTGTTCCCTCAGCTTGCATCCTGCACTGTATACATAGGTAACAAGGATCATCCATTGCTTTCTTCCTCACTACAGGGGCAGTATGCTGCCTCAAGTTTCTGCCATTCTGACAACCCTACCACAAAGAATGTAACTTCGAAATGTGAGCCAAACAAATGCTTTCTTCTATAAACTCTTTTGTCAAAGTATTATATCGTAGTAACAGGAGAAATAACAGAACATTTTTCATGGAAATATACAAACCCATACTAAAATCCATGTAAAATCTGTGGACCACTATAACCAAACAACATTACAAAATGAAAATAAAGATGAAGTATTCATATTTCTTGATGGTCAAATGTGGTTATTAAAATGGCATAGAATAGTTGGTAAGATGGCTTTATCAGTATGTCCAATGACCTGATTTTGATCACTGGTACCCTTGTGGTAGAAGGAGAGAACCAACTCCTAAAACTTCTCTTGTAAGTTCCATGCACATATTATGTATCAATTGTATTTACATGCATGGACAATAAATTAAAAATGTTTAAACGACATAAAGTCAGATATGCAGACTAATGGAAGGGGATAGAGAATCCAGGAGTGAAAACTCACTTATGACTTGTGAAAAAGATTACCAAGACCAGCCAATAGTGAAAGGACAGTCTTTTGAACCAACAGTACTAAGAAAGCTAGATTTGTGCTATTAACTCATACTATATATGAAAATCTACTCACAATGAATGGAAGATATAAATGTGAGAAGTAAAACTATAAAGCCTTGAAAGAAGCAAAAGAGGCTTCATGACATCAGATTTGGCAATGATACCATGGACACAAGACCAAAAGCACAGGCAACAAAAGAAAAATACATTTAAATTGGACTTCTTCAAAGTTAAAAATATGTATGGATTAAAGGATATTATGAGCAGATGAGAGGACAGCCCAATGGTCATGTTGAATTGTGAGGCTGGGTGGAGCTCAGCAGCAGAGTGCATGCTTAGCACTCAGAACCCCATAAGCTCAACAAAGAATATATAATATAATATTGCACATTTCACAGTAGCTAGAAGAACTCTCTAGTTCTAAAAGAACTTTTTCTGAGAAAGGGTATTGCTGTGTTGTTTAGGCTTTCCTGGTCTTTGCTTTGTAGCTTGGCCTTAAATTCATGGCAGTTCTTCTGCCTCAGCCTCCCAAGTGCTCTGAATATAGACATGGGCCATCATTCATGTTTGAAAAATAATTTTAAATATTCTCACCACAATGCCACAGTACATGATTGAGAAGAGAGACTAAAAATCCCGACTTTACTTGAAACTTTGCACTTTATCTCATGGATGTGCACAATTATTCTGACAATTAAATTTTTAAAAAGAAACAAAATAGAGAAATGTTTGCACTATATATCTGACAAGTTGTTAATATTCAGGATTTGTAAGAATACCCTACAGCTCAACAACACAACAAACAATATAATTAAAAAATACATAAGGGAGAACTTAGAAGATTAATTAGTAAGTCTGATGACCTGAAGTCAATCCCCAGAGGGCATGCAAAAAGCCAGAAACTGATGTGCATCTATAACCCCAGCATCTCCCTCAACCAGATGGGAGGACGAGATAAGAGAATTGACAGGATTCACATGAATCAGGTATCCTAGATTACTCACTGTAGCAACAGAAATAACAAGAAGGGCCTCTGCTTCAAACAAAGTGGAAGGAATGAACTCACTCTTGAAAGTTGTCCTCTGACTTCCACATGTATGCTGTCTCATGTGCATGGCCACAGAGATATAGAATCAGTCATGTAGACACACAGAGAGAGGGGGGGATGAAGGAGGGAGGAGGAGGGGGAGGCGAGGGATGGAAGGAGGCAGGGAGAGGGAAAGGGAGGGAGAGGGAGAGGGGGAGTGAGAGGGAGTGAGTGAGAGAGAGAGAGAGAGAGAGAGAGAGAGAGAGAGAGAGAGAGAGAGAGAGATGCACACACACATTCACTGGATACATAAGTAAATAAAAATATAAAATGTACAGAGGATTTGAATAGACTTTCCCCACAAATCTATACAAGTGGCATCACAAAGCAAGTGAAAGGAAGCCCACAGTGACAAGAAACCAGGAACATGCAAGAAATCACAATAAGATGCCTTTTCACACTCATTATCATGGTCATTGTTTTAGACTTTCTGCTACACCAAGAGACATTAACTTGTAAATATACTTGATTTATTTCAGCTCACATTTCAGGAGGCTCCAGATTCAGATTGGTTGGTTCCTGTTGGTTTGATACCACAGAATGGCATCATGCCAAACAAGAACACATGACAGAGCTAGGCAGGAATAGGAAGAAGCCAAGATTTCAAAATCTTCTTTGCAATAATAACCCCAATAATCCAAAGACCTCCCACAAGGTCCTACCTAGTAACAATTGTACCACTTTCTCTTAGAATGACTCTGGGTGCCAACACTTTAATACAGAGGACATGAGAACATTCAATATGGAAATGGCAGCAGATATTATAAAAACAACTTTGAAAATAATTATTGGTAAGGATGTGGACAATTGGAGTCAGTGTTTACCACTGATTGGAATGTAGAATGCAGCATGACTTAGCAACTCTGCTTCTGGTTGATATGCCCTAGAAAATGAAAGCATAAACTTAAATAGAGACTGCAAAGTCATGCATATAGCAGCACGATTCCTAACAGGCAAATTCTGGAAACCATCCACATTCTTATCCATTTGTAAGTGGATAAAGAAAAAGCATACACAGTCAGTAAATATTATTCTATCATAAAAAGGTATGAAATTCCTGTATGTCACACAGCATGTATGAAGCTAGAAGACATTATGCTAAGTGAAATAAGCTTTAAACAAAAGGACAGACGCTGATTTCTGTTCTATGAGATACAAGACTAGTCAAATTTATAGAGATAGAAAGTAGGGTGAGGTTATGAAGGACTGATTCATGTGAGAATAAGTAGTTTTTATGGGGAATGTAGAAGTTCAATCTGAAATGGTAAATGTTTCTAGAATTGGTAGAATTGGTAAATGTGCATAATGTCACTAAGCTATGAGCTTTTAAATGATTGAAACCATCATTTCCATACTATTCTGTTTTACCACTCAGATGAGGATGTTCCAGTTACTTTAATACAGGGTTGGCTCAACAAAGGCTTTCTCTGAGTACTATTGTGGTTCCAATAGTGGAGGGGATAAACGCAGAAAGGAAAGATTCCATCGCAGTCAGGATCGCACCCAGAATGGAGGAAAAGGCAGCATTTATCTACATGAACATATCAGCTGTTTATTTTCAAAGTTTCTGTTTGGAATCTGTTCTTTCTGTTGCTGTGATAAACAACATAACCAAAAGCAACTTAGAGGAGGAAAGAGCTTCTCTCAGCTTACAATTCTAGGTCACAGTATATTATTGAAGGAACTTGGGGCAGGAATTGAAGCAGAAACTATGGAGGAATGATGCTTACCAGCTCATGCAGCAAGGCCTATGCTCAGATATCTTATACATCCCTGGCCCAACTGCCTAGGGATTGTGTTGTTTACAGTGGGGTGGACTGTTCCACAAGAATTATCAAACAAGACAATGCCCCCTCAGAAATACCCACAGGGCAATCTGATTTGGGCAATTCCTCAGCTGAGGTTGCCTCTTTCCAGTTGACCTTGGGTTACGTTAAGTTGACCACTGAAGCCAACTAGGACAGAACCTTTTGTGGCTATGAATTCATTATGAGTGGCCTCTTAGATGTAAGGTAGAATAGGAATCACTAGTAGACTAGGAAAGCTGAAGCTAATTGACTGACTGTCATTTTCTGGCTGTTATACAAGTTTTAAAGAAATGTGAGCTTTGAACTTTCCTTTCCTTGTCTGTAAAACGTGGGTGACTACTTTCTATGGATGAGTTGGTAAAAAGGAATTGTTCTATGTGTTTGCAAGTAGTGGCCCGTAATCTTGTGATGATTTTATTTTGATTCTCTCTATTTATATGTACATGCAGCTCATGAGGGTAAACCTGAATTTGAGTCTGGAAGTCCTCAGTGAATGGTAGCATGTTTTCAGAGTCTTGCCTTGCCTCGCAAATGTGAAAACCATCTTCATGTCACCAGGGATAGCACTCAGGCAGGATCGGTGTCCTCTTCAGCTCCATAAGGTTGGTGAGTCAGGATTTCAGAGTGGCTGCTTCATTTCATACTCTCAGGCTGACATACTCAGGTCTCTTCCACTAAGACTTTGGGTATTTTTTTTTTTTTAATCATCTTTCCCTTGTTCTTCCCATAATAAAATGTAATCTAATTTCCAGCATTTTTAGTTGATATATAATTTCCATAGTTCCTGGTGTAGATGGGTGGACCCATTTAGATCTACATTCTAATTGCAGTATACAGTGAATAAAGATGGCTCTTGAGTTTAGACTAGAAATACAGAGGAGGGAAGCAGAGAATGGCACCATCCCAGGTAGTGGGCAGAGTACATTTTGGGAGTGAGATGACCCAAAGTTCATGTAGAAGAAGAGCCTCTCACATCCACATGATCCACCACAGGAGTATTTCATACAAACCCATTCTCTTTTCACAGACTATCACCCTAGGGACCTAGTACAAAGATATACCACCATATTTATCAGAAATGAGGCCATACTGGCCCAGTAACTCACACTGCTTCTTGCTGAATGCCCATGATATGCCATGACTCTTTTGAATTATAGTTAATTATAACCTGTACAAACTTTCTGCAGGATATCATATACAGCTCCCTCTCACAATGATGTCAGGGAGGCTCAGAGATGTTAATTAGCCTACCCAAAGTCACATGATTACCAAGAGTTAGAATCAATATTAGAAGCTAGTGAGTCTGACTGGAGCCCTGGTGTGGTCCAGGCATCAGTAGGATTAGTAGCAGCTGGGAGCTTGTTAGGAATGTAGAACCCAGGCCCCGTTCACAGACCTTGAATCAGAGGCTCCATTTTAACGAGATCCCTAGGTGATGTACGGGTTCTGTAAGGTTTGCAAAGCATGACTTTCGTTAGTTTTCTTTACCACCAGTTCTCATGGAGTCTGGAGGTTGCTAAATAAACAAGCTGATTGACTAATGAAATAGATGTACTCTGGGTTGATTTCTAGGATAAAGTCTTCTCTAGTAAACTATTTTGTTTGTATCGGTATCAATCAACATCTGCACATAGGGGGAGAAAGTGATCTTCCCCCGTGGGACTAGATAGAATATTGTTGTGGGTGCAGCGTGAAGACCATATGTATTTCATCTCCCCTTATTGTTATGAAGCAAACATGAAGACTGAACGAGGGGCATGTGGTCTGGAGAGAAGGTTATATCAGCACAAGTAAGGCAACAGAGTCACCTTGTGCTAGGGTCAGATGGGCTGCTTTACATATACAGTTGTCTTGATGTCAAGCCATAAACTCAAGTGGACAGGTGTGTCAATATAACTCCTTTATTTTTATCTTCTTACTTTGAACTCCCAGTTTGCTGCGTAGCAGAAAACAATCTTCAGTCCATTTGAGTCTCACCATGTCTTAGGGTTGTTTCTGAGCTCTAGGATTCCCAGAGTGAGTGAAAGTGTAGGCATCTCAGACTGGATTGGTACAGCTGTTGATGCTTCTAAAAATGCAGGATAAGTTGTACTCCTCCTGAAGGTCCCCATGGGTATGTCTGCCCTATACTTCCTGATTGAAAGACCCTCTGTGCTGTTCTCAGTTATGTACTCATTCCTCTGGCACAGGGTCTCTCTGCATTCCCTGAGGCACCGAGGGATACTGAGAAACAGTGGTCTCAGATCTCTGAAACTTGGGTATCACTATAGAGATGTCTCTTGAGATAGGTTTGAGGCAAAGGCTTTTGTTTGGATTTTTGAACCTCTGGTGAACCTTTGTCATCCTCTCCTCCCTCCATCACAAAGATTGATAGGCAAATGGGGAGGATGGGAGCCTTTTTTCAGGGAAGGTCCAGTTCATGTGCTCATTGTTTTCTAAGAAACTCTTTCTGATACTTGTAGACAGGAAGACTTGCTCGGATTCAACAATGGTTTTCTACAAATTAAAATTAATATTTATGTCTTGGTTGCCTTTGAGTCTAGCTTTTCAGTCTTTTCTCAGCATTCTGATCTGATAACCCTTTCCTGCAGTGATGAAGCTGGGAGATCAACTGTCTTTCTATAAGGGTCAAGAAGATGAAGCATTGTGGGGTACAAGCACAATGGGTGGAAAGTGACTATATTAGGGACATTAACTCAGTCCTACAGGTCTATTTTCAAGTTAATTAATAAGAGTAGCTTTTATTCTGTTTCCCATTTGAAAGTTAAAGCAACTCAGCTATAAAAGGGCAACGTTTTTCTTTCAAGGACTCAAAGCTGATAAGACTAAAAGTCTAAGCTAAAACTCAAGATTGGCTCTGATATGGAGCCCAAGGATGTGAACTGGGTCATGAAAGCTTGAATCTTAGATGACCCCTTCACTGCGATGTGCCTTTGAACTAGCCCCCTAACCTCCCTTAGCCTGTTTCATGATCTTTCAGGAAAATGCTAAGGGTGACTTTTGGAGGTGAGTCACAGGCAATCAGTTATAGAAAGATCTACCACATGCAATTGCTCAATACAATTTTATTATTAATATTAATATTTGTATTATTTTTCCATTATATCACCTTCTAGACAAAGAAAACTTAGGTAAGATTAAAAATCTTAGCATCTTGGTGTAACAGATGTCAAAACTGAAATAAAATGACGCTGGAAATAATCTATCCAAACTTTCTTATTTCACAAAGGGGAACCATGAAGCCCAGAGAGAATAAAAAAAGTTATGTGGTAGCAGAATTTGGTACCAATCATGAAGAAGGACACATTTTGGTAAACAGTAAGGTAAGTTTGGGTAAAATCAAGTCACAGAAGCCTATTTGGGGAACTGAGAGAGGCTACTTTAGGTGGAGTGTACATAAAGATTTATGTTCCTGGGAGAGATCCATGTTATGACATAGGATGGAGAAACTGCTGGTATCTGGGTGCCCCAAACCCACAGGGCACCCACAGGGAATTCTGTGGTCACTCATGAGATATTCACAGTGAAATAAAGATTTGGGGAAAGTTCTGTGTTTCATGATCATGGGAGAAGAGAGCAGGGACAGTGACCACTGGGAATCGTCAAGAAGAAGACAGAAATACCAGATAAGGTCCGGGAGGAGAAAGGGTGGCCTGGCTAGAGGAATGAGCTTTGGAGCAGCCAAACAAAGAAGCAAGGGAGATAATATTGGAAGACATAAGTATGGTCTAAGTGGGCATCAAGAGAGTTTCTGGTCAATTCTAGTCAGTGGTAGCTTGCAATATTTGCATGATCTATGGAAGACCACCCTGTGTTTTTTCAATTATGTAGTTTATCTATTTTAATTGTGGTCAATTTTGTGGCCTGAAAAATAGGGCTTTATTGTTATTTTTTCTTGTTTCCTGCCACATGGTCAGAAATAAACCAGGTGATATTTCACTCATCAGGAAGGCTTTGACTCTGTATTCATACATGCATTGGTTTCCTTGGAAATTCCAACTGTGAGCTTGAAGAGATTTCATACAGGTAAATCATTTGATTTCCTTGCACAGAGCAGGAACCTCTCAATAACTTCCTTGGTACATGTTTTTCCAGAGTCTTCTGGCATGGGTCTAGTGGTGCTTTTTCACTTCTCAAGCATTGGATTATTAGGTTTTGTTTTGGTTTGGTTTGGTTTGGTTGTTGTTGTTGATGGTGGTTTTGTTTTGTTTTGTCTTGTTTTGTTTTGTTTTCAAGACAGAGTTTCTCTGTGTAGCCCTGGCTGTCTTGGAACTCATTCTGCAGACCAGGCTGGCCTTGAACTCAGAAATCTGCCTGCCTCTGCCCCCCAATTGCTGGAATTAAAGGCATGGGCCACCACTGCCTGGCTCTGGATTGTTGTTTAAAGGGATGGAATTCATATATAGTTCCTTCTTTCATTCATCTGGTCCTTCCACATTGGTGACTTGGATCTATTCCCTGGGGTCCTATTAAGACATCAGTTTCTATTTTCAGTGGCTTATATGGTTTGAAAATATCATCTGTCATCTCTTCAGACTTTTATTTCCATCTCTGGTCTTTTAACCTTGGCTCATTCCTTTGGGCCCCATGAGGTACCTCAAAGGGGAATGGCTTGGCTCCTGCCTAGATTTGTAACCCTCATCCTAAGAAGTTCAATCACCCACTTGTAACACTTGTTGCTCTTCTAACTGCTTTGTTGCTGGATGTGCTCTCTTAACTTTCTGATTTTGGATTTTATTTAACTGATCATGAATTCAAACTCTAACTTTCCACTTGTTAGCTGTATATGAGATATTTTTAAAATGAAAATAGATTTTTTTCATTTAATATATTCTCAGTATGGTTACCCCTTCCTACTTCCCTATCCATCCAAATCCACACTCTTCCTTCCTTCCTTTCTTCCTTCTTTCCTTCCTTCCTTCTTTCCTTCCTGCCTGCCTCTGCCTGCCTGTCTTCCTTCCTTCCTTTCTTTCTTACTTTTGTTCTTTCTTTATTTCTCTCTTTCTTCCTTCCTTCCTTTCTTTCTTACATTCTTTCTGTCTTTCTGCCTTTTTTGTGCAGATTTCTTCTCTCCTTTATTAGGAATATTTAAAACCACATTTAAACATACATGTATTCATCTATTTTAAAAAGATACACTGAATTTAGGTCAGATAATCTACATAAGCTTTCTATTTAAGTTTTTTTTGAGCTTATTCTTTGTTTTGCTTTTATTTATTTATTTATTTATTTATTTATTTATTTTTATTAGATATTTTCTTTATTTATATATCATATGATATCTGCTTTCCCAGTTTCACCTTCAGAAAAAACAAAAACAAAAACCAAAACCCTGTTCCCTTTCCCCTTCCCCTGCTCACCAGCCCACCTGCTCCTGCTCCCTGGCCCTGGCATTCCCCTACACTGGGGCACAGAACCTTCACAGGGCCAAGGGCCTCTCCTCCCATTGATGACCAACTTGGCGATCCTCTACTACATATGTAGTTGGAGCCATTAGTCTCACCATGAGTACTCTTTGGTTGGTGGTTTAGTCTCTGGGAGCTCTGAGGGTACTAGTTAGTTCATATTGTTGTTCGCCTTAGGGGCTGCAAAATCTTCAGCTCTTTGGGTCCTTTCTCTAGCTCCTTCATTTGGGACCCTTTGCTCAGTTCAATGGATGGCTGTGAGCCTCTACTTCCGTATTAGTCAGAACCTCTCAGGAGACAGCTATATCAGGCTCCTGTCAGCCAGCACTTGCCGGCATTCACAATGGTATCTGGATTTGATGACTGAATATGGAAAGGATTCCCAGGTGGAGTAGTCTCTTGATTGTCCTTCCTTCAGTCTCTGCTCCATAGTTTGTCTCTGCAACTTCTTCCATCGGTATTTTTCCCCCTTTTTAAGTATGAATGAAGTATCCACACTTTGGTCTTCCTTCTTTTTGAGTTTCTTGTGGTTTGTGGACTGTACTTTGTGTATTCTGAACTTCTGGGATAATATTCACTTATCAGAACACATACCATGTATGTTCTTTTGTGATTGGATTACCTCACTCAGGATGATATTCTCCAGGTTCATCCATTTCCCAAAGAGTTTCATAAATTCATTGTTTTTAATAGCTGAGTAGTACTCCATTGTGTAGATGCACCATATTTTCTGTATCCATTCCTTTGTTGAGGGACATCTGGGTTGTATCCAGTTTCTGGCTATTATAAATAAGCTTGCTATGAACATGGTGGAGTATGTGTCCTTATTACATGTCGGAACATATTCTGGGTATATGCCCAGGAGTAGTATAGCTGGGTCCTCCGGTAGTGCTATGCCTAATTTCCTGAGGAACCACCAAACTGTTTTCCAGAGTGGTTGTACCAGGTTGCAATCCCACCAGCAATGAAGGAGTGTTCCTCTTTCTCCACAAC
>NW_022196900.1:30384792-30395015 GCF_008632895.1 Mastomys coucha | reverse complement strand
TTTATCCTAGCCATTCTGACTGGTGTGATGTGGAATCTCAGGGTTGTTTTGATTTGCATTTCCCTGATTACTAAGGATGTCAATCATTTCTTTAGGTGCTTCTCAGCCATTTGGTATTTGTCAGTTGAGAATTCTTTGTTTAGCTCTGTACCCCATTTTTTAATAGGACTAGTTGGTTCTCTAGAGTCTAACTTCTTGAGCTTTTGTATATATTGGATATTAGCCCTCTATCAGATATAGGATTGGTAAAGATCTTTTCTCAATTTGTTGGCTGCTGTTTTGTCCTATTGACAGTGTCTTTTGCCTTACAGAAGCTTTGTAATTTTATGAGGTCCCGTTTGTCAATTCTTGTTCTTAGAACAGAAACTATTGGTATTCTGTTCAGGAAATTTCCCCTGTGCCCATGTTCTCGAGGCTCCTCCCCACTTTCTTTTCTATTAGTTTCAGTGTATCTGGTTTTATGTGGAAGTCCTTGATCCACTTGGACTTGAGCTTTGTACAAGGAGATAGGAATGGATCAATTTGCATTCTTCTACAGGCTAACTGCCAGTTAAGCCAGCACCATTTGTTGAAAATGCTGTCTTCCACTGGATGGTTTTAGCTTCTTTATCAAAGATCAAGTGACCATAGATGTGTGGGTTCATTTCTGGGTCTTCAATTCTATTCCATTGAACTACCTGCCTGTCCTTGTACCAATACCATGCAGTTTTTATTACAATTGCTCTGTAGTAGAGCTTAAGGTCTGGGATGGTGATTCCACCAGAGGTTCCTTTATTGTTGAGAATAGTTTTTGCTACCCTGGGTTTTTTGTTATTCTAGATGAATTTGCAAATTGCTCTTTCTAAATCTGTGAAGAATTGAGTTGGAATTTTGATGGGGATTGCATTGAATCTGTAGATTACTTTTGACAAGATGGCCATTTTTACTATATTAATTTTGCCAATCCATGAGCATGGGAGATCTTTCCATCTTCTGAGATCATCTTCAATTTCCTTCTTCAAAGACTTGAATTCCTTGTCAAACAGATCTTGTACTTGCTTCATTAGAGTTACACTAAGGTATTTTATATTATTTGTGATTATTGTGAAGGGTGTTGTTTCCCTAAATTCTTTCTCAGCCTGTTTATCTTTTGTGTAAAGGAAAGTCACTGATTTTTTTGAGTTAATTTTATATCCAGCTACTTTGCTGATGTTATTTATCAGGTTTAGGAGCTCTCTGGTGGAATTTTGGGGGTCACTTAAGTATACTATCATATCATTCACAAATTTGATAATTTGACTTCTTTCTTTCCAATTCGTATTCCTTTGATCTCCTTTTTTTTTGTCTAATTGCTCTGGCTAGGACTTCAAGTACAATATTGAATAGGTAGGGAGAGAGTGGACAGCCTTGTTTAGTCCCCAATTTTAGTGGGATTGCTTCAGGTTTCTCTCCATTTAGTTTGATGTTGGCTACTGATTTGCTATATATTGCTTTTACTATGTTTAAGTATGGGCCTTGAATTCCTGATCTTTCCAAGACTTTTATAATGAAGGGATGTTGGATTTTGTCAAATGCTTTCTCAGCATCTAGTGAGATGATCATATGGTTTTTTTTTCTTTGAGTTCGTTTATATAGTGAATTATGTTGATGGATTTCCGTATATTGAACAATCCCTACATCCCTGGGATGAAGCCTACTTGATCATGATGGATGATCATTTTGATGTATTCTTGGATTCAGATTGCAAGAATTTTATTGAGTATGTTTACATTGATATTCATGAGGGAAATTGGTCTGAAATTTTTTTCTTTGTTAGGCCTTTGTGTGGTTTCGGTATAAGTGTAATTGTGGCTTCATAGAAAGAATTGGGTAGAGTATCTTTTGTTTCTATTTTTTGGAATAGTTTGAGGAGTATTAGTATTAGATCTTCTTTGAAGGTCTGATAAAACTCTGCACTAAACTCATCTGGTCCTGGGCTTTTCTTGGTTGTGAGACTATTAATAACGGTTTCTATTTCATTAGCAGATATGGGACTGTTTTGATCATTTATCTGATCTTGATTTAACTTTGGTACCTGGTATCTGTCTAGAAAATTATCCATTTCATCCAGGTTTTCCAGTTTTGTTGAGTATAGGCTTTTGTAGTAAGATCTCATGCTTTTTTTGGATTTCCTCAGTGTCTCTTGTTATGTCTCCCTTTTCATTTCTGATCTTGTTAATTTGGATACTATCTCTGTGCCCTCTAGTTAGTCTTCTGCTTTTCTTTTTCTCCTTATACTACAAAATGTATCTAAATTAATGATAATGATAATAAAAGAAGATAAAAGAAAAGAAACAAGAATAGGATAAAAAATTAAAAAGCTAAATAGGAAGCACAAGAAATACATACAGATGCAGAGACACACACATTCACCACATAGAAAACTCATAAAAACAAAATCAGAAACCATAATATATTAGCAAAAGATCTGTAAGTTTTAAAAAGTCCAGATAAAGCATAATAAATAAAAACAAACAAGCAAACAAACTTTCAAAACTACCATTGAGTTCCTTTTGTGTTGACTGCCATGTTCAAGTATGGCTTGTATACTCAATGAGACTCTGGTAGAGAATGCTAATATTTTCTTTATGATTAGTTAAATATTGAAGATAGTTTCTGTGTTAGGAATGGGGGTTGTGCCCACTTCTGTCAGTGCTGAGACCCCATCTGATACAGACCCAAACAGGCCTAGTGCATATATCCACAGTCTCTGTGTGTTCAAATGTGCACTAGTCCTGTTGTGTCGAGGAGGCCTGGTTTCCTTGATGTTCTCCATTCCCACTGGGTCCTACACTCTTTTCTATCCCTCTTCTACAGAGTTCTCTGATCCCTGAGGGAAGAGGTTTGATGGAGATGGCTCATTTATGAAGATGCACATTTCTTAAACTTAGTAAGCTCCATTTTGATAATGAAAATGGTCATGTACCAACCAGATAAGACTGTTGTGAAGGATGAGAGTGAGCTTTTAAATGTTTAGCATACACACAAAGTATATTGTTTCAAGTACCTGTGCTTTGGGATAATTGTGGAACTTCTATCTTTCTGTTTTTTCATTGCTTCCAGTCTTTTGGCAAGAGGAGAGTGCCTGCCATATGCTCCCCAAGGAATCAAGAGAGACATGGGATCTTGGACTGGAGCCTGCAAAGCCAGGAGCCAAAAGAAACCATTTTCTTTTCTAAATTCCTTGACTAATGTACTTTTGTAACAGTGATAACAGGTGATTAACAGAAATGTCCAGGCCTAGGGTGGGATGTTATACCTGGCTTAGTGTGAAAGGACATTACAAAGTTATAAAGGAAGGATGTGATAGAATTGGAGAGCATCTACTGCAAGCCAACATGTGTGGACCCAGAGATGAAGAACTGAATAAGACCTGGCTCATGAGTTGGTAGAAGGGCCATAAGAGCCTCTGGAGTCTCAGAGGAACTTGATATTGCCTATTTGTATACTCTTCTGAGAAATTTACTACCCTTACCAGAAATGGACAGAGGGTATCTTCATGTTCTGAGCACTTCGCCAAGTACTCTCCTGCCTTGGGAGTGCAGATTCTCTGCTGATGCAGTTTCTACAGTCCCAGATCTGACCAATGGCTTCCAGAGATCTGCAAGTAGAGGAATTGATCTGTTCAAGAAACAAGTCTGTTCAACCGTAGAAACCAAAATGTCACCTATCATCTTTGTCAACCCAGACAACAGGAGTTAGTTTGGCACAGAAGGAAGCTAGGCATAAAGCATAAGACACCTGGAGTCCAGTATTTAAAGAGGGGAAATTTCAATTTATAGTTTGTTAGGACACTGTGCTAGGCACTATCCCATCTGAACACCACAGGAATTCTACAAAGAAGAAATCATGGTCCCCATCTTGTGGATTGGGAAACTTAGGACCATGTACCCAAGGACAGGGAGCACCTAAGTACTGCATTCAGGGATGTCATCTGCCTAAGCAGTGTTCTTTTAGAAGAACATTCCACACTACCTTCTTCTCACCTCATTTAGCACTAATATTCTAGATCACTGATTCTGGTCTGCAGAAAAAGCACTGAAGTGGAGTCCTATCACCTTACATTCTAATTGGTACTGTCATGATGCTTCAGTGCACTTTTTGAAGCCTGTTTTGCTGGTACCATTCACATGTAGCTGGTATGCAGTATTGATGAGGGCTGTGAGCCAGGCTTGGACTCAGCAGGGAAAAGTTTGGTGCTGGGTCCGAGAGCACTGAGAGGAGGTACACACTGTGGAAGAGGCAGTCTCCTAGTCCTTTTGAAAAAAATCTTTGAGTCTCTTTTGTATTTTTCTGTCTCTCTTTGCATTTTATGGGTTTTGATCAGGCAAAGCCAATCAAGAGAGTTTCCATCTGCTCTTTCTGAATATGCAACTGTTGTATGGAAATATAAAGCTGGATGGGCTATGGGCAGGTGGCCCTCAGACCTGCAGGGGGATGAGTCCATACAAAGCTCCATATGTCACTGATCGCAGAGCTCTGTTTTACCACCTAGTGTAAAACCCCATCTGTGAGAACAACCAATACCATCAACTAAAGAGCCATAAGACCTCTAGGAGGGCTATGGGCTCAGATGCTACCCAGAATGCACCCATCATCCTGGCATATAGCTGGCACTACTGGGAGCATCCAGCTGATGAGGGCCAACTTTGATCTTCACTCCTTAGAATACATTCAAGTAGATGTACCTACTTTAGTATTGGTATCCTGAAGGGTTACAGGAAAAAAAGGCAGGGCTCCTATTTGACTACTTTATACAATTCCTGGACCATTGTGTTTTGACCATTGTTGAGTTGCCAAGATTCTGTTTTTGTTTGTTTGTTTGTTTGTTTTGCTTTTTTTGTTTTGTTTTTTTGTTTTTTTGTTTTTTTGTTTTTTTGTTTTTGAGACAGGGTCTCACGTAGACCATGCTGCTTTCAGACTTACTATGTAGATAGTGGTGGCTTAGAACTTCTAATTATCAGGTCTTTATTTTCCAAATGCTGATATTACAGGCATATGCTACCATGTCATGTTTGTGTGATGCTTGGTAGAATTCTGGGTCTCATTCATGCTAGCTGAGCCACATCCCTTACTCCCTTAAATTAATATTAATTTAAAAGTGAAATTGTAGTGATACAAATCACCTGCACATTTCAGTTCTGCATAGAACTTCCTGGTCAGGGTTTGGTCTTTCTAGTTGAGGCTCAGGTTTTGTATAAGCCAGGATTCTCTAGAAAAACAGAACTGATAGCATAGATATTTATTAAAAGATGATTTATCAAATTGGCTTGCATGATATGGTTTGGGTAGTCCAACAATGACTGTCTTATATCAGAAAGGTGGAGAGTCTGGTAGCTGCTCACTCCACAGGGCAGGATATTTAAGCAATTCCAGTCTGGGACTGAAGGCCCAGAGGATTCCTGAAGAGCATCAGATCTTCTGTCAATGCTGGGGAAAAATTCTAAAGCTGAGTGCTAATATCTGCAAAGGAATGCAGCAGTAGCAGCAACAGGATGGATGAACTTTCCAATGAGAGTGAAGGCAAGCAAGCAAAAATTAAGCCTTTCTTCTTCCATCTTTTATCTGGGCTGCCACCAGAAAATGGGAAAGTGCATCTTCATACTTCAAATAATCAGAGGAAGAAAATCCCTCACAGGAGTACTCAACAGCCTGCCTCTTAGTTGATTTCACATCCATGAAATCAGCTGAGCATGAGGAGTAAGAATCATAGGGTGTGTCAGGAAGCTGCTAATGAAATGTTGTTGGACACTACAACACAATGTGACAATGGGAAGAGGAGTTTTTGGACCAACTTTTAGTTGTCCCAGATGTGGCAGCAGATAATGTGTTTATAGAAAATATGGAAATGACGTTTGACTCACCATACAAATTTTATGAATAAACAACTAAAAATAAACTAGACATACAAATCTGACGGTGTATTCAGAAAAAATGGATAAGGTGGGGGTTTAAAAAGTGATTGATAATAATTTTTACAAGTCTAAAATGCTACCCTTTATGGATGAATCTCCCTATTCCTACTCTCCCTCTTCCCCTGACCCATTCTCTTTCTCCTCTGCTCCTTCTGCCAAACACTAAGAATTTTAATTGTCCATGAAGACCTTTGTATGCTTCATCAAAATGATAACACATAGAGCTGTGATTGACCCAGGCACTACTCCAAACATTATATATACATTTGCCTGATTATTTAAAAATTTAGCTATGATATAATGTTTATACATATATAATGTATTATGGTAAATAAATATATATGTACATATATACATATATGCAAAATATAATGCTCAAATGGATATAATTAGCATTTGTACCATTCAAAAATTTAGTGAAAAACTGAAGCACAGAGAGTTTAGATAATTGGTCCAAGGTTGCACAGCTAGTAAGAGGCACATCAGGGGTTTGTAAGCAAGTATCTTATCTTCAAAGCCTACATTTAGTCTCTAGTACTTCTCACAGCTCTCAAACCACATGACATATCATAGCCAACTCCACCTATTCAGTGCCTCTTTTTCCTAGAAGACAACTGAATCTGACTGTGCATCTCAGAGACTAGTGCATTCTTAACCCTTGGTTTTTCAGTCTCTCCTGGGCTTTTGAACTCTCTGGAAACCAGGTCCTGTTTCTCTGGATCATTCTCCCTCCTCATCAAGGTTGTTTTAAAAAAATCTTCTTCCTTAAACCTCTAGCCTCTCTCCCACTTACTTTCTTCTCACCCCAGAGCTAGTTTTTGGCTCATAAAGATAGCTGCACTGCCACTATCCCTCAGGCAGCTCTCTACTCTACAGTGCACGCAAGGACTAGACCCCTTACTGTGGTACACTGGACCATGGCAGGAAACTTGATAAGGTCTGAGACCCTGAAAACTCAGGTATATACCTGAGATGGTAGGTGCCTCCCTACTCACTCCCAGATTTCTGGCCTGGAGTGTGCCACACTCCCAACATTGATCAAGTAGCCCAAAATAGAGTTCTCCATGCTAATGAGGTACCTAGAGGCTTGGAGGGTTTAAACAATAAGCTTTCCTTCCCAGACATTCCTTCCTGAAAAAGGTATTTAATCTTTGGTCCACCCTAAGAAGTTACTAAGCATCCATTTTCCATGATGAACAACCAATCAAGCAGTTTGGAAGCAAAAGCTGTCTCTTCCATTGAAACCACAGTAGGGGAGCACAGAGAATTACCTTTGCCTACAGAGCTGTAGCCTGTCATCGAAGTCTTCTCTGTGTTTCCAGACAACTGCCACCAAGCTAAGCCACAGCTCCCAGAGCTGGCTCCAGGCTAGACACCATCCTCAGCCATGGGTCCCCAACAGTATTAGCATTATTGTGGTCTCAGGACTCCCAACATTTTGTTCCTGACTTATCTGTGCAGTTTTCTAGCATAAACTAGATGCACTGGAGTCAGGGAAAACCAGCTTTGGCTCACCACACTTCAGACTGTGTTTTCCCACCCCCAGAGCAGTATCTTGGCACTTCCCTGAAGCCCAGCATCTGATAGTGGAGGCATTGGAGGAATACTCCCTGTGTTTGCCTCCCCAGCAGCCTAGCAGAGGGGCAGAATAGGGTCCCATACCTTACTTCCTCACAGATGTCACATGTGTTTTCTCTCTTGTTCCCTTTGCATAGGTGCACAAATAAACTAAAAAGTACACCCAAAAAAACCCCACCAGAATCTCACTTCCCTTCAAAGGCTGCCATTTAACGTTGTTTTTTCCCCCAAAATTTTTGCTTTCAAAGCAAAAAGTTTAAGAAAACCCATTTTTTTACTGTTGACCGTGTCCTTTTCTTCCACTTTCTCAATGCACTATTCTAGTTGGTCTTCTATTCCTATTACTGCACCAAAACTGATGCACCCACGATGTTGTCAGCCAGCTCTCATTATGATGCTTGAGCTTCAATATCAATGTGACTGGATTTAAAACTGACTAGGAAACACACTCCTTGGCCCTATCTGTTAGGGTGTCTAACTGAGAAGACCCACCTGGCTGTCACTTGGATCAAATACTTTGGGGAACATCGTTAGTTCCACTCTTTCTTTTATGACCTGCATATAACTTGTCAGGATCCCTCAACTGGTTCTACTTTCAGAACTTACAAGAATCCAGTCAGAGATCATAATTTCTACTATCACATGGTGCATGCCACTAACCATTGCTCCTGGGCCATTGGCATGGATTCTGTCTCATCTTTCTGCTGTTTGTATTCTGTCAGCTTGCCATCCTGAGTGACCTTTAGAAACAGCAGATTTTACTTGGCCGAAAGCACAAAGGTGGTACTTCCAAGGCCACCTTTTCCTTTTCTTCATTTCTTTTTATTTTATTAGATATTTTCTTTATTTACATGTCATATATCTCCTTTCCATTTCTAACCCCTTCTCTAAATGTCTCTTCTTACTCTTTCTTCTTTGATACTTCCATTACCCTTTTTGTTCATCCCAGAACTTCTGAGGGACATGACACTAGCTGGTTTGCCTCTGTCCTAGTGTAAAGACCTGGATCCCTCAAATCTTCCACATGATTCACTTCAGTGTCCTTGTCTTCTTCGTGTACCATGTTCATCTTTCTGTCTTTATTAATAATCCCTAGCACTCCTCACTATCATACTGCAGGTCATCCCCATTGGTTGGCGAAGTCTCCCATGTGTCAAATGTTTAAGCCCCAAGATAAGACAGGTGGTTTGGTTTTGCTTCCAACAGCAGGCCCAGAATGTGGAGATATTCATGGTGCCTTAGACTCAGGTGGCAGCTAACAAACAAATGAGTAACTAGTGAGCCATTCTATCATGAACCTAAGCTAGAAGAGGGTAATTTTGTAGAACTCATTTCTCCTTGAGTTTCTTTTATGTTTCTGAATCATTTTGAAGAATATTCATATGTTACAAATCACCTTTTCTTCTTTCTTCTTTTTCCTTTACTGGCTAGTATTTGCAGCTATTTATCCATGTAAACCATGTTCTTGGCATAATGTACAACCAGAACTAATGAAAACGAGTTTGCTCTGATAAACGTTAAAAGGGTACAGTCAAGGGGTTATGGATGATGCTTTTGGTTTTGTATCAACTTAAGCATATCATCCAATTTGTTTAATCAAGACAGCTTTGTTCTTATTGACTGATTTTATAATAAGTAAAGATTATTATCTATACTCATAAAATAAATCTTCACCACTAAGACAGTTCTTTTTATTTTTATTAGTTCTTTGAATATTTTATATAAAATATTTTGATCATATTCACTCTCCCTCTTCCTGCTCTTCCTAGATCCACCCTCATTTCCCTTTCCACTAAACTTTTTTGTCATTTTTATTTTTGGGCCCCATCAAGGCCAGTTTGTTATGCCCAAATATTCTTTAATATGCAGCCTTCCAATAGAATATGGTTGACTTACAAAGGGCTACAATTTTAAAGAAATTTATTGTCTAGAAGAAGGAGAAAAGGTGCATGTCTGTGAATGATGTTAGTTCTGAGCTCAGATGCAAGAGTTGTTTTTATGTGTGCATATACATGTGTGTGTATGCATATTTGTTCCTGCATGAAGAGGTCAGAGGAAAGTCTCAGGTATTGTTCTCAGATTCTACTTATATGTTTTTTCAAGACACTGCCTCCTTAGAATTTTATACCCCTCCCTGTCCAGACTAGCCGGCTAGCAAAGCACCACAGAACCTCCCATCTTTATCTACCCTAGCCATGCTTACAAGCGTGGGCCACTGTGCCAGTCTTATTTATTTATTTATTTATTTATTTATTTATTTATTTATTTGCTTGCTTGATTACTTACTTACTTACTTACTTACTTACTTACTTACTCACACACACACATGGGTTCTGGGAATTGAACTAAAGTCTTTATTCTTGCCTTACTGACTTAGTTGTTCCCAGATTCTAAAATGCAATGTTTCATATATACCGTGCTTTGCTCAGCAACATACCAATCTGTTTCCCCTTTTTTCTAAAAGAGAATTTGTCACGCCTGTTTGACTTTTTGTATGCCATCTCCCTGCCTCGCCAGCCCTCCATACTCACCTACTTTATTTTAATCCTTTTCCCTAAAGAGTCATCTCTAAGAAAAATCTGTGCCTCTTTGTCCTTGCAGCACCTTCCTTGGGCATGGATGTTGTATAAAACTACCATAATGACAGCTTGTGTTTACTAGTCATTTACTTCAGGTGGCACACCCTGTGTTAGTTATTTTTTTTTTTTTTTT
>NW_022196900.1:30384501-30384693 GCF_008632895.1 Mastomys coucha | reverse complement strand
AAACAAAGAAACAAACAAAAACAACAAAACCAAACCCCTGTTGCCTCCCCCTTCCCCATGCCTGCCACGCTGCCCTCTCCCACTTTCTGGCCCTGGCATTCCCCGACACCGGGGCTCAGAACCCTAAAAGGGCTGAGGTCCTCTCCTCCTATTGATGATTGACTTTGCAATCCTCTACCATACACATGCTGC
>NW_022196900.1:30360727-30375882 GCF_008632895.1 Mastomys coucha | reverse complement strand
AGCTGAGAGGATCCTGTCCCTGCTGCCCTGCGGCTCCCCTGGGAGTCGTGGGGCCTGTGTCTCCTGGCCGGCTTCTGCAGTCTCAGAAACTCACCGGAGAGAAAATGGCCCCTGTGTTAGTTATTTAATGTAGATTTTAATACTTGGGTTCCACAATTCTAAAGGTGAATATACTCATCATCATTACTATATTCTCAGTTTGTAGACAAAAAGACAGGGAGAAAGAAAGGATAAGAAAGAGTGATGAAGGAAAGAATGAAGACAGACTCTTACACAGTTACAAGGCAGACATTCAGTCAATGTTAGTCTCTCCAAGGAGAGACTAGCTGAAGACCCAGAGGTAAGATAGGACTTGATTACTAAAGAGGGTCAATGAAAGTTGGGTTCTGGGACCCAGGTTTGATCCTAGATGTCTGTTTCCTGGTACCATAGAGTTTGTCTTAGCCTAGCTGTTCTTCTGAAGAATGTAAATACTTAGGAATACTTGTATATTCCATCTTTTGTTGATGAACTCTTTGAAATATCCCCTGGAACAGTCTCTGAACTCCCAGTCCTATGAGATCTCTCACTTTTGTTCTGAAAATTGCAGTAGAACATATTTAAGTTGTTGCACTATCAGAGTGTTGTTTATTACCACTATCTGCCCATAAGTTGGGAGCAGTGTGGCAAATCTAGGTATTAACATGACAGTAGTTTGAATTTATTCCAGTTTGTGAAGATTAGAATGTCCAAGAGTGAATCCTGGGGTGGAGGGTACTATGGGTTGTTTTCCTGGGGGACATGCTTAGGCTGTGTGTGAAGCTATTCCCATATATCCCTGGAAAGGTGAAACAATCAGAAGGAAATGCATAAAATGTCTAAGAAACTTGATGAGATAGCAAAACAGAATTGGAGACTTTTGTTGGGACACTTTCAAAGTCATCAACTTTTCAGGGTTTCTGTGAAAGAATAATTAAACATTGAGATGCAGCTCAGTGGTAGAACACTTGCCTAACACAGGCTAAGACCTAGTTCATGATCCCCAGCAGCACTGAGTAAAGAATCTTAGGCTGACTCAAGGTTCTAACCCTATCACTAAGGCTAAACTAACTCTTTTTGTGAAAATATGCACACAATACACATATATACATAGATCTGCATATGCATGCATACATTGCTACAGTTAGGATGTTGTGTGGGTTCTCCAAAGCCCCAGCGTGATGCTCTGGGGTTGAAAATTGAAGGGGTGAGGTTTAATAAAAGGTTTTCAGATTATTGTGGAGGATTATGAAAAGGATTATGAAATTCCTGTCTTCCAACCCCATTCTACTTGTCTTTTTGACAATAAGATATATGATCATACTTCACCATACTCTATTGCTATTTATTACTACTCTATCTCCCTAAAACTAAAAAACAAAAACAATGCTAATTGAATGTCGACAGAATCCTCTAAACTTATCAGTCCATTACTTTTCTCTTCGTAAGTTGATAACCACAAATAATTTGCTATAGTAACAATTCCCACAAACATGTAGATGCATATACACATGTGTATATACACTTCTTCACATGAATACATTGTGGCATCCCTAGTTTTTCTTCCTGTAAGTCTTGTTGATCTGCAAGTGTCAGAGTGGAGTAACTGTCTCTTCCTCAAGCAGCTTGGGGTAGGTGAGGAACTGAAAACCTTCCTGTGGAGAGGAAGACGGGGAAGGTAGTGATGGGTCCTTTGAGCATTATGTGAGGAAAGAATCTCTGTGTAGGTAGGGAATGTAGAAACTGCCAAATGACATGAAAAGTAAAGAACAAGAAAGTACTTCCAAACAACAGCTAACACACTGATCATACTGTATGATCTTGCAGGGTCGAAGTTGGAATCTTCATCTTTCCATATATGCCCTTCTTCACCCAGAAGTTAGGCTATGTTAGTGACTCTATCCAAGAAAAGGTGAAGATTCAAATGCAAGTAACTACAGAAACTTCTGTATGCATTTTATTGCTATTCTCCCATTGATGGGAAAAATCAGAAAGCTGAGTCCAGATACAAAGGAAACAAACTGTAAAGACTGTGGTGGACGTAGAGAAGCTAGTGTTTAAGATCATTCATGCAATTGATTATAATGCCTGGAAACATCCAAGTGAGTTGCTGAACAATGGAAGCAAACTTAATGAAATGAACATTTTCAAATCCTACCCTCTCCTACTATTTAGTATACTATAGATTTAATATGTGCACAATTCCAGCTGAAGTCTGAGGGGAGACACTTGAGATGCTCTGTTCTCCTATCCTCATTCTCAGCTGTACCAACTGGTACCCAGACTGCAGATATTCGAGAAGCACAGAATGAGTTAGAGTGCAGGGCAGAGAGCAAACTATAGGATTCCTGAACACATCAGGTTCCTCTAGTCAACTGTCTTCCACTGTAGCTGTAGCAGACCTTTCCACTATGATCTCATGCAACTACTCTCTGCACTCCATGCTCCCTTCCACCCCGACTCCCGCCCAGAGGCCTCCTTAACACTTGACTTATAACAGAAGCCCAGGCTTCAGCTACATTACCATATGCATGTAGAATCATGAATCTCTGAAGTCAGGGAGGAAAGGCCTGGAGAGGAAATCTATATTTGAAAAATCGTTAATTTCACTTAAAAATCACGTCCAAGCTATTGACTATGTCTGCTGCCTGGGCTTTGGTTTACGGTTCCACTTTGTGGTTTGGATTTGGGGGCTATGAGGAGTGAGTGTAGGAGGGGAGCTCTGATCCATCAATGTCTTCTTCATGTACCCAGGTTGGAAGTTCACTTAGAATTGGGTAACTTGGAGGGAGAAAATAATATTTGTATGTGTAGCTCTATTTTGTTCCACTAGAAAACTGAATCCCTAGGAAACAGGTGGGTTTCTAGGTCATGATTGGCCAAGGTCAGAGACCTGTGCCTGCTGGTCTGATTCTTTCAGTCCCCTTATTTTCTGCCTTGTTCTACTAGCTACCTCATCACTTCCAGGAGCTACTTCTGCACAGGGGCTTGTAAGTGTCATATCAGTCCCACCTTGTCTTCTCTTCCCTCGCTGACAGGGTAAAGACTTTATTTTCTGAAGGCAGAAACTGTTCCCGACATAAAATCATCCATGGGAAGATATACTTTCTTGGGTGACTTATCGTTCTTTGTGTTCTTAGTAAGATTTTTATGTTTCCAATAACCCAAAGAAAGATGATGGATATATAATAACGCTGAGCAATAACAGACTATATTTACAAACACATATATATGCTCCATCAAATGTACATATTTTTATACCTCTCACCCATCTTTCTGGGGCAGCTGCAGTTTTTGAATTACATGGTGTAAGCAATGAGCCCATCATGTCCTTCACATATCCATAAATTACCAAGATGAAGCAGGGCATCCTGGAAGCATCTCAGCTGTAAATCACCTGCAAATCTATCTCCCCCTCCTCTTCCCTGGGTGGCTCACCTGGGAATGGGGTAGTGGGCATTTTAGATGTGGGAAGGAGAGTTGTACCGAGTTGGGGGAGGGCATGGGTTCTGGTTTTCCTCCTGACTCATTATTGACTGGCTATGGGATCCTGGCAGAGTTGCTTCCCTACTCTAGACCCAATTCTCCAATTAGCAGAAAACTAACTGGGGAATCCTTTAGCATCGGCATTATCCAGGAAGGCAATCAGACAGCAAAAACAGGTAGGAACCTGTTCTGCATCTTGTATGGGCTCCTGTGACCACAGCTCTTGTATACTGAGAGTGTCAGTCACTTTTCTGTTTCCTTTTAAACTCAGTGAGTGCTTGTCAATCGCTTTATGAAACACAGCTAATTTTAGGGAAAAAAAAATCCCAGGACTGGCTTCTGGAAAGTTGGTGTAATCCCACTCATCAGTATATTATATTGTGCCTGTTGCATTGAGTAGTTGGTTTAACATTCATTCATAAAAAGGTTTGGAACCCCATAGGAAGAATAACAATATCAACCAACAAGACCCCCCAAAGCTCCCAGGGACTACACCACCAACCAAAGAGTATACATTGGGGGAACCCATGGCTCCAGCTGGATAGGTAGCAGAGGATTAACTTATCTGGCATCAATGAAAGGGGAGCCCCTTGGTCTTGTGGAGGCTCAATGGCCCTGTGTAAGGGAATGCTAGGGCGCTTAGGTGGTCATGGGTGGGTGGGGAAGCACCTTCAAAGAGGCGGGGGGAGGGGGAGAAGGGAGGAGGGTTGTGTAGTGGAATGGGGATAACATTTGAAATGTAAATAAAATAACCAATAAAATATTGTAAAACATAAATAAATAAAAAATAAAAAATGAACTTTGGAAGGGCTAGAGAGATGGCTCAATAGTTAAGAAAACTGGCTGTTCTCCCAGAGGAATGGGATTCAACTTCCAGAATCTAAACAGTAGCTCATAGTTACTGTCTGTAATTTCAGTCTCAGGATATATAATGACCACTTCTGGCCTCCAGAGGCGTAGCATGCACATGGTGCACTGACATATATGCAAGCAATTATCCATTCATATAAAATATAATGAAAAGAGAAAATAGGACAGAGGAGAGGTCATGTTGGAAGGATGATGAGGAAATAGGTCATAAGTATATCACTGCAGAAGTAGCAGGCCAGTGTGAAGGGATCTACATCACAGAAATTAGGGTGAGACATAGCTTTGAGGAGGAGCATGGAGAATCACTAGGTGGATCATACTTAGCAAAATTGCCTGCTATGGTCATAGATAAATTCACTCCAAGCATCCAGGTTTTGCATCGTCATCTTTAATTTACCTGGAGTTTTCTAGGTCATAATTCATTATTCATGAGACTCTTCCCAATATGTCATCCAAGGTTCTGTATAAAAGATGCCACACTCATTGGAGAATGAAGAGTTTTTCTCAAATAATTTTGAGGTCCAGCCAGGTGATTCTAATAGCAGGGATGGCTGCTGGGTCCAATCTTTGGGCACCTCCACTCCAAGTTTTTCCTGGACTGCATCTACAAATGAATCTTTCAGAATCCTCCTTTGGAAAAGAGGAATAAATGAACCCCCAGTCCTCCCACTTGATTGTCAGAGAGATGTCAGAGAATTCTCACACCACAAATGAAAGTTTGCATGAAGGATATCTAGTGGGATGGAAGGAAAAAGAAAGAATAAGGAAAATGGCCGCTTTAATGATTAATTGAGGAAGTTGTCAGACTTAGGCTTGTTCTTTGTCTCAAGGCTTTTACTACATGTCCAGAGCCTTGGAGCGTATTGGCATCAGGCTCATCAGTTTCAGGCATTCCCAACTAATGCTTACAGAAACCTTGGGAGAGGGGAGCTATTACTCTTATTTTTATAAAAGAGGAAATAGTGTTAGAAAAATCAGGCTATTTTTCTAGGATGGTTTACAGACAGTTATATTACTTGTAAAGTGATTCACAGAGATAGAGAAATGCAGTTGGACAGACGAGTAAAATAAGAAAGGTGAAAACCACCCATCCATGGTAGACATCATCAACTTAGCAATTTAGGCATCTGGGGCTCCATTCTCTTTGTGATCTTCTGAGGATATAGGTAGAATATGTCACCAAATTGTCTACTCAAAGTTCAGAAGGGAGGTGCATTAGTTACTTTTCCTGTTGATGTGGTAAAATACTGAAAAAAAATTTATGTAAGAGAGTGTTTAATTTGGCTCAGAGATCACGTTTCCAGTCCAACATAACAGTGAAGCCCAAGGAACACTCACTGTGTTAAACCTACTGGCTGCATTGCAGCCAGAATCGAGAAGAGAGAGTGCTAAATGTTTGTACCTAATTTGTTTTCTTCTTTTAATACAACCCAAGACTTTATCACAGGGATGATGCTACCCAGAGTAGACAACTCAACTAATATAATCAAGATTGTACCCTATAAGCATTCCCAGAGACCTATCAGTGATAAGCCTAGATCTCAAATGGACAACTGAGAATAGCCATCACAAGGAGATATTTAAATTCTTGTTCTCCCTTCATTAGGGAGCTTGTTAATTTCCTCACACTTCTAGGTTGGTGCATTTTGATGGTTACTGTTCTACATCAGTTTGACTGAGGTATGGGATCTCGTTTACCTGCCTAACTACTATTACTATTACTATTACTAACACTATTACTATGTGTATCTGCATATATGTTTGCAGAAGTGATTACCAGTGAGTAGATGGATTAACAAAGCAGATGTTCATTCCTCGTGATGGTGGGTATCACTTAACTCCCAAATGAGGATCAATGTAGCTAAAAAAGAGGGGAGGGGAATTTTTTCCTCTCTGCTGTTATGGGGACATTGGTTTTGGACTGACTCTCAAACCATCTTCCTTATCAGGTTCCTAACCTCAGGATGCCATTAGTCTATTGGTTTCCTGAGTCTATAGAGTCCGAAGAGTATATTGCGAGAGCATAATACTTTGAAGCAATTCCTTATAAATTTATTTACCCATTTCTCTAGCAAATACATGCCAATTGTATTTCAATACTTTGTTTGTAAGATAGACACTGTAGCTGGAATGAGAGTCATCCACACTACACCTAGCTGCAGCTTACTGCCACATCAATATCTATGGCTAAAGGGTACACCAAGAGGAAGTAATCTATAACACAAAATATCATTTGCATCATCCATCCCTTGAATGTACTGTCATTCTCAACATTAACTCTAATCCACCACAGAGTCTTTGAGACTATAATGGGGTACCATCTCTACAAAGAACTCCAGCTGATGGGTTATAGATCAAGTTATAATTTCTCGTACAGAGAATGGTTCTCACACCTCAGTCTTTTCGACCTTTACTCAGCCACTATTGTAGCTTCTTATATCTTTGGCAAGTGCTTCAGCATATTGATCTTGCTTTAGTGATATGGAAATGCAAACATCCTTGAAAAAATAAAATGCTAAATAGGGGCTCTACTTTTGTCAAATGTCAGTATTTGTATTTCTTCTTATCATGAGTCATGGTAGCTGTGACTCATAAAAACACCAAAACATGATACTTCAGTGTGCCTCTACTGCTCTATAGAGGCTTTTCTTGTGATACAGTTAAACAGCAGGATCATTAATGTCCATGATTCCCTTCAGTATTTTATCCTTTTGCAGAATATGTTTTCTTTCGCTATACTAAAGGAATCATAATGTGAGCATGGGAAGCACACATTCCATACATGTATCATAGGATGAAGAGAAGATGACAGGCCAACCCTACTTTGACTTGAATATTTTATCTATTAGTAACCCAATATTTCAACCTTATTACTGGGTCTAAGTATTTCAGATTATTTTCTTGGAGTTGGCTCTTCCACAGAGCTTTTACTAAAGTATTTAAGTGTTGAAACTCCTGAGGTTAGTGAAATGATCATGAATCTCTTAGTCCAAGATAACTTTGTGTAAGAGAGCATTTTAAGATTTATAAGGCATTGCTTCACAGGATCATGAAAGCAGAAAGGTCTAACAATCTACCCTTTGTACATTGGAGATTCAAGAGAGCAGTAGTGTAAGTGTAGCCTTGGGTTGAAAAGATTTTTAAAGTTCATGGTTGGCGGTGTTGACTAGAAACATGATGCAGACAGAGGCACTAAGCCTAAAGCTTGGCTGATATTTATTTCTGTGGATAACTATTGATATGACTTGAAGAATATAAGCCAGTGTGAGTGAGGAGTAGATCATGCCTAAAATCTCAACATTCAGAAAGCTAAGGCAGGAGGATTGCTATATATTTAAGACCAGATTGGACTACATAATGATATCTACAAGAACTACAGAATGAGTTCTTATCCCAAAACAAAACAAAACATTAACAAAAGCCCAAACAAATTCATAAGAACAAAACAAACAAAAGCAACAAGAATTTGCCATGATGTGGTGGTTGTTGTCTTCATGATATCACTATAAGAAGTCATTTTTAGGTTCTTCCGTTGTTAGTTTTGCTATATATTACTGGTAGTAACTAGGTAGTCCTTAATGAGAAGAACCTATGCTGCTGGAACTATGAATGGCTTCTACCCTTGAATCACGCTGCTATATGTATTGGACTCTTGCTTAGCACCTTGGTAGGTAAGGAGATTAAGGAGGTTGGCTGACATCCACAGCTTGGATCATCCTGTCTAGGTGTTAAAAGCTGTCACTTGAATGACTACATTCACAATAATGTGAAACAAACATCTGTATGTATCCATCTTATACTCATTCAAGGTTTTCTTCCTTTCACCCTTGTCTCTTATCTTTGATGATCCTTAAAGATCCTCACCTGCCATGCAAGACATTAGCCATTTCCCACGAATCTCTGTGTAGTCATACTATAGCAGTCTTTTTTCCTCCACATGGAGTGAATGTCCAAGTATATACCTCAAAATTCTACCTACAGGAAAGTATTCTCTCATTAAATTCCATCTGGGTCACCCAGAACAGAACTGTAGTCCAATTCCTTCATCTGAAGAACACTGGAATCTCTATGGAACAAGTGAAAGCTTAGTCAAAAGGAAGTTTTCATGAGATCATATGTGTTGAGGCAAGTATTAAAAAAGTTGCCCCACCATTTCCTCTGCCCCTCCGGTCCATGTTCCTGCTCTAGTACAGGTACTAGTGGGCCACAACACTATGTCCCAGCAGGGTCCTGCTCTGCATGTTCTCACCACTGAGCTACTCTCTCCCAGCTAGCGAGTTCATCTTGCTTCTTTGCAATGCCTCCACACA
Organism: Mastomys coucha; assembly: GCF_008632895.1. Classification (NCBI taxonomy): domain Eukaryota; kingdom Metazoa; phylum Chordata; class Mammalia; order Rodentia; family Muridae; genus Mastomys; species Mastomys coucha. The sequence goes on along the minus strand of NW_022196900.1, from coordinate 30,367,198 downwards.
CCCAACAATCAGCTATCTCAACATCTAATTACCAGGAATAGTTAAGATTCCTAAGCTTATAGTTATCCAATCAGATTTATATAACAATAAGATCACAATTTACAAGATGCCAATACAATAATTTCAGAGCCAATTGATAAAGATAAAACTTTAACACAATTATTCTAACGTTGTGAAAATCTTAGCTACTTGTGGCTGTTTAAACATGGGATCAGGATCATCTTCCTGTTCATCTGCCTCCATGTTGGCTTCTCTCCTTCCTCCCTCCTGTGACCTCTCTGTCTGTCCCCTAAGTCCTACCTCTGCCTCCCTTTTCCTGTCCACACACAGGCCTGCCACTGCCCTAATCTGATTGGACAGAGAAAAATCCTGCAACACATATGTGATTACTTATGGTATCAGAGATGGGAGGTGTCAAGCTGCATCCAAAGACAGGCAAATGTCATTCCAATGACTAGACTGAGAAAGTGGGTAGAAAGGATTTGAAATGGGGCATTTAAAATATCTAAGACAGCATTGATGGACAGACCAAAACTTAGCACTAAAAGAACTAGTAACCTGTGGAGGGAGAAAGAAGAAATCTAACTTATTCAAAGCCTACTTACAATGTGCCATATAATGTGTCAACATGATTGACATTCATAACAGTTTCAAATTTCATTATTTTTAATTTACAGATGGAGAAACCTAGGTTCAGAGAGGGAATGTGATCTTTCTAAGGACACACTATGATTTAGTAATGGAGACAAATGTTAATTGCATGTCAGCTTGATTCTGAGGGCTTTCTATACTGACTGTAATTACCACCCTGTATACAGCATTCTTTCCTTTAGTCTACCCTGCTGGAATGTTCCCTTTTGCTGGGGAAGACTTCACTCTCAGCATCTATGTCATTGGCTACTTGAGTTCAACATATATAATGAACAAACTCTGGAGGCAGCCTCTTTTTCTGTTGCTGTCATTCAAGTCATTTCTTGTTCCAACAGTATCTGATCCTTGGTGAAAATTTGTCCTTCCAGAATACCAAGAGATGTCCCCACAGATCTTTCCACAGTTATCAAAGCAACTTATGCAAAATTTAGTTCTCAGAAGGGGATGAAATTTCTGTTATAGAAATCATAATATATAACAATGTATCAAGTGCTGTTCTAAGCACTTTAAATGTATGCATGCATTTAATACTTTCAATAGTCCTATTAAGGACCATATTCTTTCTTTATTTTAATTAATTTATTTGTTCTGTTTATATCCTGATTGCATTCCCCTCCCCCTTCTCTTCCCAGTCCCATGCTTACAAATTCCTTCCCTCATTTCCCCTTCTCTTCAGGGAAGGCAAAGGCCCTGCCCTGCAACATCCAGTCACAACAGTACTAAGTGTATCCTCTTCCACTGAGCCCTAACTAGGCAGTTCAGTTAAGGGAAGGGGATCCAATGGCAGACAACAAAGTCAGAGACAGCCCCTGGTTCTAATTGTTGGGAACCATCATAAAGACCAAGCTACACACCTGCTACAAATGTGTAGGAGGCCTAGGCTCCTGGATTCTCTTTGGTTGGTAGTTCAGTCTCTGGGGCCCCCATGAGTGCAGGTTAGTTGACTCAGTACATGTTCTCTTGGTGTCCTTAATCCCCCCCTCAATTTTGTCCTCTCCATTGCTCCAAGACAACACAAGTATCAGGGATTGGCTCTCTCACATGGGATAAGTCTCAGCTTAGGCCAGTCATTGGTTGGTCATTCCCTCAATCTTTGCTCCATCTTTATTCCTGTACATCTTTTAGGCAGGACAAATTTTCGGTTGATGGTTTTGTGGGTGGGTTGATGTCCATGTCCCTTCACTAGAAGTCTCATTTGGCTACAGGAAGTAGCCACTTCACTCTCTATGTCCCCCCACTAATAGGAGTCTCAGCTAGGGACAACCCCATAAACTTCCCTAGTCCCAGATCTCCAGCTAGTCACAGAGATGTTCCCCACAGATTTCTCTTTGACTCCCAACCCTATCCCGCCTCCTCTCCTCACCCCTGATCCCTATACCCATTCCCCTCCTTGCCCCTTCTCACACCCAAATCCCTCCCTTCACCTACTTCTAATGACTATCTTATTTCAGTGGGGACCATTTCCATGACTGTTTTTTATTTGAAAAGAAGGCATATAATAAGAAGTATTTTGTCTGAAGTCATGTTCCTAGAGAGAACTAAGGCTCAAATCTGGTGCCTCCTGTGACCCTGATACAACTACTTCTTGCAGATTGTGGTTTAGAGATAAGTCTCAGCATGGCAGATTGAAGGCACAGACATAGAGAAAATTACAAAAGTCAGGTAGCAGCCTGGACAGAGATGGAGGAAACTGTCATTGGAAACATCTAGAATCTTAGAAGGCTGTTTAAACTTTTGACTTTATAAGCTTTGATGTTGCCAACTTCATTGATGTCAGGTCCATCCCCTCCTTAAGGCTCACTTCATACCTTACTTCCAATATTAGCAGTGTTTTTATTTCTTTGTCTGAGCAGGTTTAAAAGAGGAATTTAATTCCACTACACATATTCCATGTTGCTTGATAAATGCACTCCTTCTCTTCCCTCCTGTTTCACCCTGGATTTCCACTGTTTCCCAGATAAAATACTTATATTTCCATCTTTGTCTTTGGGTTTTTGTTTTCTGGGTGGACTAAACTAAGACAGAGGTGGGATACTGAATATTCAAGAAGAGGAAAGAGTCAAAGGTACTTTGAAGGACTGAGGGAATAGTGTCTGGTTTGAATGATGGCTTCTGAAGCTTAGAACTCCAGTGCAGGAGAACAAGTAGGTAGAGAAGGATGCTTACATGGAGAACCTGATGTATCTTAGATGGTTTTGGGACATCTCCAAGGAAATACTTCATAGGTACCAGCTTCCAAGAGCCTAGGAGAGAGACAGGAGTTGGAGAGTGCCTTCTTTAGTATCCTTTTGAAAGTTCATGACTCATTAGTAGATGTGTGACTGGCCTGGACCATATTTTTCATCATATCTGATCTTTTCTCCCCATATCCCTTCCTACAAGGAAGCAAAGAACATGGGTGTGTTTATGTGGGTAGGAGGTGAGAAAGTGCTCGTTAGAATGAGAGAGAAAGCAGGCTCACATTGAGTGAGCATTTATTGAAGTTCTGTCAGCTGCTGCAAGCAAATCGCTGATACATTTTTAAAAAAATGTCTGGAAGATTTTCCCTGCCCTGTAGGGAGTTTTTTTTAATAAGTGATGTGTTCAGGACTGTAGGGTCAATGTTTTTCTGCCTGTGCTGCAGGTATACTAAGAGTTGTTAGAAAGATCCATTTGCACTTTTTAAGAGCCAACATAAAGAGGCTAACATGCCTTGTTTGCATTCTCTACTCTCAGGCAGGACGTGTCCTTCAGGGGGGGTCAAGTCTAATTTTCTACCTGGTAGATATTGACCTCCATCTGTTATTTCCCTAGATGAAGGCTATCGTACTTTAGCTTGGATTTTGCCAGTGATGGGGTGCTTATTGTTAGACAGTTATTTTACTGAGCTGAGATATGCCCTCCATTGTGTCTATTCATGCTACCCAACCCTGTGGGCACCACCCTGCCTCTTCTCCACAGTCATGGGACAGTTCTATTAAAGAGCTAGAGCTAGTGATATGGCCTGATTACTTGGCCTCCTCTTGTTCAGCTTGAAATGCTCTGGATTCACCACCAACACCACCACTACCACTAAATCTTGGGGATGGTCAAACCAAAAATCAATAGATCAGTCCTAATAAAATGGGCCATTCAGACTGCTCCGCTATTCTTCTCCTTCTTCTTCTTCTTCTTCTTCTTCTTCTTCTTCTTCTTCTTCTTCTTCTTCTTCTTCTTCTTCTTCTTCTTCTTCTTCTTCTTCTTCTCCTTCTCCTTCTCCTTCTCCTTCTCCTTCTCCTTCTCCTTCTCCTTCTTCTTCTTCTTCTTCTTCTTCTTCTTCTTCTTCTTCTTCTTCTTCCTCTTCTTCTTCTTCTTTAGTGCTTTATTATTTTCTTTTTTTATTAGATATTTTCTTTATTTACATGTCATATGATTTCTCCTTTCCCAGTTTCCCCCCAAAAAACAAATAAACAAACAAAAACAACAAGAACAAACCGCTGTTGCCTCCCCCCTTCCCATGCTTGCCACCTCACCCTCTCCCACTTATTGGCCCTGGCATTCTCCTACACTGGGGCACAGAACCTTCACAGGGCCAAGGGCCTCTCCTCCCATTGATGATTGACTTTGTAATCCTCTACTATACACATGCTGCCAGAACAGTCAGTCCCACCATGTATAGTCCTTGGTTGGTGGTTGAGTCCCTGGGAGCTCTGAGGATACTAGTTAGTTCAAATTGGTGTTCGTCCTAAGGGGCTGTAAACCCTTCAGCTCCTTTGATTATTTCTCTAACTCCTTCATTGGGGACCCTGTACTCAGTTCAATGGATGGCTGTGAGCCTCTACATCTGTGTTAGTCAGGTACTGTCAAAGCCTCTCAGGAGATAGCTATATTAGGCTGGCTTGTACTTCCTTCAGTCTCTGCTCCATAGTTAGTCACTGCAACTCCTTTATGGGTATTTTGTTCCCCTCTTTAAGAAGGAATGAAATGTCCATATTTTGGTCTTCCTTCTTCTTGAGTTTCTTGTGGTTTGTGGGTTGTTCTTCCTGTATTCCGAACTTCTGGGCTAATAACCACTTATCAAAGAGTGCATACCATATGTGTTATTTTGTGATTGGGTTACCTCACTCAGGATGATATTCTCTAGATCCATCCATTTCCCTTAGAATTTCATAATTTCATTGATTTTAATAGCTGAGTAGTACTCCATTGTGTAGATGTATCACAATTTCTGTATCCATTCCTCTGTTGAGGGACATCTGGGTTGTTTCCAGTTTCTGGCTATTATAAAGAAGGTTGCTATGAACATGGTGGAGCATGTGTTCTTATTATATGTTGGAGCATCTTCAGGGTATATGCCCAGGAGTAGTATAGCTGGATCCTCCGGTAGAACTATGTCCAATTTCCGGAGGAACCACCAAACTGATTTCCAGAGTGGTTGTACCAGTTTGCAATCCCACTAGCATTGAAAGAGTGTTCCTCTTTCTCCACAATCTCTCCAGCATCTGCTGTCACCTGAGTTTTTTATCTTAGCCATTCTGAATGGTGTGAGGTAGAATCTCAGAATTGTTTTGATTTTGATTTCCTTAATGAAGGCAATCTACAGATTCAAAGCAATCCTCATCAAAATTCCAACTCAATTCTACACAGACTTAGAAAGATCAATTTGTAAATTCATCTGGAACAACAAAAAACCCAGGATAGCCAAAATTATTCTCAACAATAAAGGAACCTCTGGTGGAATCACAATCCCAGACCTTAAACTGTATTACAGAGCAATTGTGATAAAAACTGCATGGTATTGGTACAGTGACAGGCAGGTAGATCAATGTAACAGAATTGAAAACCCAGAAATGAACCCACACACCTAAGGTCACTTAATCTTTGACAAAGGAGCTAAAACCATACAGTGGGAAAAAGACAGCATTTTCTTTATTTTTAAAATTTTTTTATTTTTATTAGATATTTTCTTTATTTACATGTCATATGGTTTCTTCTTTCCCATTTTCCCCTCCAAAAAAACAAACAAACAAATAAACAAAAACAACAATAACAAACCCCATTGCCTCCCCACTCCCCATGCTTGCCACCCTACCCTCTCCCACTTATTGGCCCTGGCATTCCCCTACACTGGTGCACAGAATCTTCACGGGGCCAAGAGCCTCTCCTCCCACTGATGATCGACTTTGCAATCCTCTACTATACACATGCTGCCAGAACAATCAGTCCCACCATGTATAGTCCGTGGTGTTTGAGTCCCTGGGAGCTCTGAGGGTACTAGTTAGTTCATATTGTTGTTCATCCTAAGGGGCTGCAAACCCTTCAGCTCCTTTGGTCCTTTCTCTAACTCCATCATTGGAGATCCTGTACTCAGTTCAATGGATGGCTGTGAGCCTCTACATCTGTGTTAGGTACCTGACTACATCTGACAGTCAGGTACTGTCAGAGCCTCTCAGAAGATAACTATATTAGGCTGTCATGTCCTTCCTTCGAAAAGACAGCATTTTCAACAGATGGTGCTGGCTGGCTCAAATGGCGGTTAGCATGTAGAAAAATGCAAATTGATCCATTCCTTTCTCCTTGTACAAAGCTCAAGCCCAAGTGGATCAGGGATCTCCACATCAAACCAGATACATTGAAACTAATAGAAAAGAAAGTGGGGAAGAGCCTTGAGCAAATAGGCACAGGAGAAAACTTCCTGAAAAGGACGCCAATAGCTTCTGCTCTAAGATCAAGAATTGACAAATGGGACTTCATAAAGTTGCAAAGCTTCTGTAAGGCAAAAGGCAGTGTCAATAGCAACCAACAAATTGGGAAAAGATCTTTACCAATCTTATATCTGATAGAGGGCTAATATCCAATGTA
>NW_022196900.1:30341802-30359544 GCF_008632895.1 Mastomys coucha | reverse complement strand
TTTGTTTTTTGGAGGGGAAACTGGGAATGGAGAAATTCGCATATAAATAAAGAAATAAAAAGAAAAAAAGAAAAAAAAGAAACATAATCACATGTTAAATACAGAGATAGTTATGGGAAGATAGAAGTTAAAGAAAAAATATCATATTAATGCATTTTCTATCACTATCTCTTAAAATAACTGTGCAGGTTTATATTTATCAACTTGGCTGAAATCTAGACATATTTGGGAAGAGGGAATCTTCATTGAAATAATGTTCCTCCTCCATAAGTTTGGCCTGTCAGTGACTCTGTGGGGGTATTTTTTTAAATTTGTGATTGATGTAGAAGGGCCAAGTCCATTGTAGGTGGTATATGGAGACATCTTCTCAATTAGTGATTGTTCTGGGAGGCCCACTGTGAGTGGTGCCACCCTTAGGCAGGTGGTACTGGCACATATATATATATATATATATACAAACTGAGCAAGCCATTGGGAACAGGACAATAGGCAAGCACTCTTCCATGCTCTCTACATTGAGTTCCAGCTATAACTTCCCTGGATGATAGACTGTAATATGTAAACTGAAATAAATCTGTTACTCCCCATGTTACTTTTAGTTATAGTATTTTATCATAGCAATAGAAACCCAGCAAAATAACTAATTTGTAAAGATAAAGGTTTATGTTGGCTCAAAGCTTGCAACCTAATAGAAACCCAGTTCTTCATTAATGCCTCTGGCAGGTGTGCCACATAGCAAAGTTGGGGCTGCCTGACTAGGGATTTGGAGACATTTGACATTAAAGTTATGGGAGACAGACAGACAAAAATGGGCTATATATCAAAAAGAATAGCCCCTCATACCCAAATTATTTTTCTTCCAGAGCTTTGTAGTCAGATTTCCTCCTCACCAATCTTGGTGAGTTGTCTTTAAGTACATCCAAGTTCCATATACTTGTGCCCTGTCAATATCCTCATGTGTTGTCACCACAGACTTTCTTACCTGCTTTTGCCTTTGTGAACATCAGCAGCTGGGATGGTCTTCTTTAAACTCAAGATCATACAGCTCTTCCTTGCTCATGATTCCTCTGGGCCTTCCCAGTGTGTTTAGACTGAAGAACAACAGTGTCATATAAGGTTGCTCTGGCACTGAGCAGTCAGGAATGCACTCTCCTGTGGATCTGGTTCTTGCGTGTTACAGTGGAGCAGCATAGATACAAAAGGTCATTGGAGACATCAGCTAGACCAATGTGTCTTTTCCCTTCTAATCACAGGCATTTGGAGTCTGATACTTGGTTGAGAGGAGTTGTTCTGCCTATTGTGAGATATATAAAAGTATCTCTAAATTATACCCATTAGATTCCATTATAACCTTTCTATCTCTGAGAGATTCTATTCCTATGAAGAGACACCATGACTATGGCAACTCTTATAAAGAAAAAGATTTAGTTGTAACTTGCTTACATTTTCATAGGTTTAGTCCATTGTCATTATGTCTTGAAACACAGCAACATGCAGTAAGACACAGTGCTGGAGAAGGAGCAGAGACTTCATCATCTAGATCCAAATGCAGAAGGAAGAGTGAAAGACACAGAACTGGCTTGAGCATTTGGAACCCAAAAGATGACCCCCCCACACACCCCAGGTGATGCACTTTGTCCAATAAGACCATACTTCTTAATTCCACTCCCTAAGCACTCAAATATATGAGTCAATGTGGGTCACTTCTCCCTATCAGTAAATATAACAGTAAATAACTCCAGATCTTTTAGGGTTTAAGAGATCCCTTAGCTAATAGTCTCAGACTTGAGTCCAGACCCAATTCTACCTATGGCTAGTTATACACTTCTCTGTAGGTTTCCTTACCTATTAAATGAGAACTTGTGTGTGTGTGTGTGTGTGTGTGTGTGTGTGTGTGTGTGTGTGACAATCAAGTCAGAAAACTATCTAGTACTTGACAACACAGTGGTAAGCATATGTCAAGAGTTCAGGAAACAGGTTTCAGAGGTAGTGCCACTGTAGTCTTCTGTATCCTCATTGTGGTCACTCAATCAGAGCTATCAGCTGAAGCTGATGGGCAAAATCCTTTGTTTCTGCCAGCCCCTCCCCCAAATCTCCATCCTACAAAACAGCCCCCTCTCTCTCAATCCAGGGAAGAAATATATGTGTACCATCCTTCTGAAGACTCATTTTCTTGTGGGAATGAGCACAAATGGGCTTTTGTCCTTCGGGAACCAGTGGCCTTTTCCAGGGGATGCTTTAATCTTTTGAAGACAGATGACTGTGAGCTGCAGTAATCCTGTAGTGCTACTGGGAGAGCAGAGGGAAGGGACAGAATTTCAATAGGGCCTTGGAGACTTTGTGACTCTGTGATGCATTCCTGAACATAACATGGGGTTAGCAGGAGGAAATTTAAGGGGTGGACAAGGTGAAGGTTATACTCTTCTCTGAATCACTTGTTCCTTTACATCCTCTCTTTACACCCTGCCCCTGCTGTGTGTCTTGGGAATCTATTATTAAGGAGTATAGCAAGCTCTTCTTTGCCCATGGATTTCATCAATGGAAGAAGAGGCTGGAGAAGGAAGTGTAGGGGGAGAAAGACCTTTGCTTCCTATCCCCTTCCCTTTCCCTTCCTTCCCAGACAGACTCCTATAGCAACTGTCTGCTTTTGTAACTGTTTCCTTCTGTCTTTTTCTTACACTTAGGAGAAACTCATGCACAGTCCCATGTTGGTTTAACTTACCCTTACCCAGCCTTTAGTGACCAAGTTTGAACATGCTTCCTGCTTCCTGCAAGACATTGTCTATAGAGCAGCTCCTCAGTCAAGGGGAAAGATTAAAACCCAGGTTTTAATTAGCAGTTCTTCTAGCCTCTGGCTTCTCCTGGACTATATTTTATTCTCCTTCAATTCTTCACTCCATATCTGGTATGGGGGTGCTGTGAGTCACTGATGAACTAGATTAGTATGGGCGGTGGCGTTATGTTTGTATGGCAGTTAATAGGTTAACTATGACTTAAAAGGTCAGAGGAGTCAAAGCAGGGAGAGTTTTCTTTTGAAATTTGCCAATAGTTACTGCTATTGGGAATCTCCCAGGAATATTTTTCTAAGTGACAATAGCATTGATAGAGCTGTGATCTAGTCATGCAATCTCAGTTCTCAGGGTCTTGACCTGTAGGCACTCCATAGGAGAGGCAGAACAATCCCAACTCTGAACTTGGTACCCAGCAACAGATATCACCCTTCAGCATTTTCTGTGGCTTAGTTCATTGCTGTTCTTGCAGCAGTCTTGGAATATGGCTCTAGCCCTTTGCATAGGTGTCAAAATGGAGGCTCATAGGGTGAATTGATTCATCCAAGGACACCCAGCAAAGAGCCCATAGCTAAGATGAACATATGATTTCAAACTCATCCAATTTGTTTGAAGTCGAATCGTGTCACAGGTCTTTAAATCATCGTTTGCTCCCAAAGTGGATTGGAGTATTCTGACCATTCTATCTGTCAGCTTGTAGTCAAAACTTTCAATTTGTTCTCTGTGGCAAATATGACAACATCACTGTTTTGAGATCTATTTTCTTGTAACACTGCTTGCTACATCTCAGAATCACACTGGAGCTGAAACAGAATGTAGAGAAGAAACAACTCATTGTAAATTTAAGAGGTGATTTCTTTTCTTTAGAGAGAGGAAGACAAAGTCTAGCCACAGCTAGACAGCTGTGCTGTTCTCTCTGGTTAGTGGTAGTCAAGTCAAGGTGCATTTTTTTTTTTTTTTTTTGGCCAGCAGACAGTGATGCTCTAGGCAAAACAGGAAAGCTTTGAAAGCACCCACCTAGGTGTCCTCGAGGCTGAGCTCCCTCTGTTCTGTTTAGTTTGTAGAGAGCTATGGAAATTGCCTTTTCTCACTATAAGGGAATGATCTTAAGGCCTGATTCCTTGAGGATTGTAAAGATTAAGGCAAGAACTTTTCATTTTATTTTGGGTGGCACACCACAGAGTGAGAAGCTGATAGAGTAATGATAGATAGTAGGGCATGTGGATGCCTGGTGAGGCTGTTGTTTCACTCCAGGCTTGTGCTTGTGGTGACCATGGCTGGACAATGATGGTAGCACTAGAATAGAAAAATAAACAATCTGAAGGAAAGTATGTAAGTCAGATAATGGAATATGGTAGCAGGAAGTGAGGAGTCCCCTCCACAGTCATGGTCGTGTGGTGGGGGTCAAGTATCTGACAGAAGACAAAGTTTTCACGTCAAATAGAGTATGAGATAGATTGTCCTCTATCCAAATATGAGTGACCATGGAATTGGGGACATAAAAACAGGATATCCTCAAAACTGTGCTCCAGAATGTTATAAATTAGGGGATTTAAAAATGCATTCTAGATGCACCGGGTAAACAGGTTGTAGCTACATAGGGAAATTTCTACTCTAAGTCCTAGATATTATCTCATGACATTCTTATCCTTTGGGTTGATGAAAGCTAGGAGTCAGCTTCCACATTCCAAAAGTACTTATTTAACAGTCACAAGGTCTGTTAGGTCAAGTGTAAGAATGAGTAACACAGGAGTATTTAGAAATCTAAAATAGCCCAAGATAATTTGGCTCTAAACTTCAACACTTCAACACTCTATAATCAATGTAATTCTAATGAGTCAGCCTCCTTGAATGTTTCATGAAGGCATGGCTCCCCACCCCCAAGAACTTCAGTTTACAACCATTTATATTTGTATTTTCACCTACTTTTAGAATCCTGGAACACTGCCCCAGTGTGTGATACAGTGTCATTCCCTGCTTATCTGCTCTTGATGTCTATGGAAGAAACAGCTCTCATTTCAAAGGATCAAAGGGGTGATTTATTCTGGAAATATGAATGACCAAGTCTTCAGATGGGTTCTGATGGAATTCTTAGCTTTCTGAATGGTGGAAAGTAGGGGTCTCTTTGTATATTCCAAAGGATTTATGTAATGGACACAAAGATATTACAATACATATGGAATAGAACAATAAATAGCTATTAAAGGCATTCAATATTGCCAAGATAATTTGCCTCTGGGCTTGGCAACAGTCCTAACTCTTCACAACACTGAAAGTCTAACCAATCAATGGGCCTTTGCATTCACAACTTCTTTCTTAGAGTTCCCATTCACATTGGATGTGGTATGTTGTTACCTATCTAGACTATTTTCTGCTTCCATGCATGACAGAAATAGTCTCCTCCCCCACCACTGCTATACTCATGGTTGTGCCACTTTGTTATCTCTTACAGAGCACAGCCATGCTGGCTCATCAATCTGCACTCTTTTCTGAATTAGTCACAAAAGCTAATTTATCTTTCCTTCCTTTACATCTCTGCTCTAAGCTTAGTCTCTAACATGTTAAGCTTCCTTCGTGTTTCTGTGAAGCTCCCTGCCCTGCTGTGTGTCTGATTGTCTGCCATGGATATGACCTCTATGCTGGCTTAAACAGCATGGCTTTCTTTCCTTCTCTCCTTCTCTCTCCTTTTCCTAGCACCTCGTGTATTCTGGATGCTTTGCTTTTTAAAATAGAATAAAATTGTCTTTGAGTTTCTGTTTGAGTCTATACTTAAATTATTTTATTAATGACAATAAGAACCCAAGAAAAACCCCAATTCCACTTGTAACAGTGCTTCATATTTATTTTCTTTCTTCAAACAATCTGCCAAAAATATGTACCATGTCTTAAGCTATCTATCTGTGTTGTACAATCATAGCCTAAGTGATGAAGGAGTATGGACCAATGAGAGTAGTGACTCAAAGAGACCCATAGTGTCCCCTAGGCAGAAAGGAACCCTTGGAGCAGAGAGAAGCTCCAGGCTATCCAGCAAAGTGCCTGCAATTCTAGGATTATCCAGCCTCTTCTTCAGGTTAATCACAGTTCTCTTCAAATGCAAATGTGTCTAAGATGGGCACTGCACATTCATCTCCACCTACACATCAACTGTTTTGTTATTCCTAATGCAGGGAAATCAGACACAGTGAAAGTTAGATACCTGGCATTCAGAAGAAGGTACTGGAAAGATTCACACAGTCTGACCTTGGAAAGTTTCTCCTTTCCTTTGACTTCAGTTTTCCTCTCTTAAGCAGGGCACTCCCAGGCAGCATCTTTTTAAGGTTAAACTAGATAAGAATGAAGTACCTAGTATAGTACTTGGTGATGCAAAGTGCTCAGAGCATCCTCTCCTTTTTTTTTTATCCTATCCTTTTTTTTAAACCATAATCAGAGTCTCAGGCTCCATCCTGTGGTCCAGGCTCCCTTTTAGTCTTGCATGGTTATTAAATGGGTCTTGGCTGAGACATTGCCTGTAACAAGATCTCTTTGTAGAGGCTGCCAGATGTCAGGCCCTCTATAATAAAACTTTTTTTTTCCCCATTGGGGTTAGACAGTTTGATTCTGGCCATCCCTCTGTGATTAAGGTCCACAATCAACCCAGCTGCTTGATAGAATAGAGCTGGCTGATTAGCAGGGTGCCCTTTGCCTTCAGGTTAATGGATGATCTCACACTGTGACTGCAGAGTAATTACCAGTTAAAAGGTTGGAGGCCAGGGCTCTCTGGTCTTGGGGAGGTCTGGCCCCATTTAAATGAAAACCCAGAAATAATATTATTATCCAGGGCATCATCAGGTAGCTACTATGTGGACTTAGGGCCTTGACTGTAATCCAAACTCCAGGCTTAGGCCGTGTGTGTGTGTGTGTGTGTGTGTGTGTGTGTGTGTGTGTGTGTGTGTGTGTACAGAAAGGCAGCTTGGGACTATAGCAAGAACTGCCTGGGGGTTATGTAGGCTTGGGAGAATTCCAGCTAGGTTATCACTTGTCCATATGATCTTTGGCAAGGCGCTTAACCTCTCTGTCACTCAATGTCCTCATCTATAAAGAAGGGTTTAAAGGGGCTGCCTCTGGGGTCATTGTGAAGCTTAATCAGGTGTGTATAGCCTCTGGTAACCATGAACTGCCTCTTGCCTTTCTGTTTCTATGCCGTGCATCTGTGGCTGGCTAGCTAGTGAGTCTCTTCCTCATTCTTTGTCCAGACTGTTTCTGAAGATTGAATTTATGAATCATTACTGACTAGCTATCATGTGGCAAGGATGAAACCACAATGAGGATAAGATACTGTCTCCAAATTTAAGAAGCTAATGGTCTTGTGTGGGTGCCAGGGTAAGAATTTGACTCCTGGGACAACATATTCTAGCATCATTTCTGTTGCTGTGACAAAAAACATTTGTTTTGTATATAAATCAAAGTTACAATCCACTACTGTGTTATTGTGAAGAAATTGAGGCAGGAACTTAAAACATCAGAGCAAGAGGAAGGAGGGAGAAAGAAAAAGAGGGATGAATATGACTGAATCATTGCTTTTTGTTTCTTTCTCCTTTCTCAAACTGTTGAGTGACCACTATGTGAGGAATGATACCACCAATAGTGGGCCAGATCATCTTACATTATGACAATCCCCGACAGACTTGCTCACAGGACAACCTGAGCTAGGTAGTTCCTCCTTATAGCTCTTTTTCCAGGAGTTCTGAGTTGTGCCAAGATGGCAGTTAAAATGAACCAGCATAAATGTTGTGAAAGAGAAATTGAGCTTTGGGACCCTAGGATGGAACCCTCAGTTAGACCTCAGGTCAGCCAGGATTCCTGGAGGTGAGCACAGAAGGAAGTACTTTAACAAGCTTGAAAACAATCAGATGTCAAATATAGAGGGCCAGCAGCACGTTTGTGGAAGGAAATAAGAAGTACTAGAGACACTAATGGCAGATGCTGATGAGGAGCAGAGCACATAAATTAAAGGGCAAAGCAAACAAATGGGGGATGAGTGAATGAATCGGGGTTCAGTAAGTGAGGCTGAAATTCATTCAGAAGAATAAATGTGGGATAGCTACATGAATGAAGGAGAGACTTATGGATAGATGAAGGCATGGGTATTGAGCTAAGGGCTCAACGGAGGAATGACAGAGTGAGAGCATGTGTTCAGGGCTCTGCTCCTGCATCATAGTTTCAAGCAAGGGCTGCCTTTTCATCCTACTGAAAATTGTCATCCCTCACTCCCACTCCATGCTGTCAGTCACCCTTTTCCTCCTTGTCTGGCTTCACTTCCCATAGTCATCAGCACCCTCTAGAGATATTTACTCTGTTGACTTATTCTATAAGCTATGTTCTGTCTGAGACTTCCTCTTTCTCACCACGGTAAGGACCTTTGTCAATTCTGTTTATTGATGTTTCTTCTCATACAGTGTCCTGTACACAATGGATACTCAAAAAATGCTTGGGAAATGAACGAGTTGTGCCAACAGTAAGTGAAGAAGTCAGGGATATTTCCAGAGCCTGAGTGTGTGGGCTGGATCCCCAACCTCCTTGGCCATACTTCCGTGGATGAGTGCACCTTGTCTTTGTTACAGATATTTATTTCTGAATTCAGTAGCCTGGATACATGGATCATCAGAGAAGCTGCCCTGTGTTCTCTAGGTACTGCCCTGGGGCTGGACTTACAGAGGGTGGTGGTGGCCCCAGAAGGAAGAAAGAAAAGGAAGGGAGGGAGGTTAGGTGATAGAAAAGCAATGTCTGCTTGAGAAAGCTATTCTGTCTCCTTCAGAAATCTCAGCAGTGGCCACTTGTCAGAAGAAGCAGCAGGAGAAAAAATGACAAAAAAACCCTGCAGGCCCAATTTATCACCTTCAAATGGTGTTGAACTGGCTACTGTAGCTACTTGGTTTTGAAGAACTCTCCCTTATCTCCTCCCATCCCCCATCACACACAAAACAAACAGCACTAAATACCTCTCCACCTCTACAGCTGGATGATGGCAAAGCTACTGCCAATTAAAGAGTTCCCTGCTGTGGGGGCTGTTCCAAGATTGCCCTGAGAGGAGCAGAGGAGAGAATTGAGTCATTAAAACGGGAGAACAAAGGAAACTAGATATGTTTAAAAGGAATTAAGGGCAAAAAGGGAAATCTGCCTTGGGACATTTGTTTACAGAGTTGACTGGAGTATTACATTGAATTCTTCTCTGGACCAGATACAGAGATTGGGTTGGTGTGTGTGCACATGCGCGTTCACGTGTGCATGTGCGTGTGCGTGTGCGTGTGCGTGTGCGTGTGCGTGTGTGTGTGTGTGTGTGTGTGTGTTTTCCTCTTCCATCTACTAAAGAATGTTTTGACAGGAAACCATATGTATTCATACCTCCTGTGTCAGGGGTAACTGGACAAAGTGGTTCACAAACCTAATTCATCTGTTTAATTTTGCTTCCTATTGTAGTGGTGTTATTTGCTGACAAAACTGAAGGGTTTGCTACACTTACAGCTCTGGATTACAGTCCTTCCTTGCAGGAAAGTTAAGGTGTCAGGAACATGTAGCAGCTATTCACACTACATCCACATTCAAGATCAGAGAGCAAAGAACTAACAGGAGAAGCCCACTAGAGCTCAGCTTGCTCTCTCCTTTTTATTCGTTCCTGGGTCTAGCCCACAAAATGGTGTTGCCCACATTCAGAGTGTGTCTCTCCACATCAATTAACCTAGTTAAAAATTTTCCTTAAAAGTAGGCCCACATGATAATTCTTCACTAAGACTCCCTTTCCTTATGATTCTATGTTGTGTAAAATTGATAGTGGAAACTAACCATCAGAAGCTCCAACACCTTCGCTCCAATCCAATGCCACAATCTGTTTTCATGCAGCTCTGTAAAGGTCCTGACTCCTGCTTGAATGCTGCCCATATGAGGGAACGCTTTCTCCGCCCCGCCCCCCACCACTGAGACAGCATAACTTCTTCTTTAGTAAAACCTCAGGTCTTAGAGAGTCCTTTCAAATGACAATGCTGATAGGTAGTTTTGGTTTATTTAGAACATACTACCTGCCTGGCTCTCCTGTTACTTCCCTCCCCTTTCTGCACTCCACTGTATGGATGTCTTCATGTCTTCACAGTGCACCCTTTGCTCAGTGGTCTCCTCTGTGTGGTGGGAGCAATGTCCATCACAAAATGTTATAGATGATGAACACGAAAGCATCTTCCCGTCTCTGATTAAAGCCCTACAAATGACAACTATTTTTATTGCCTGTCCTTGGCTGACTGTCAAACTAACTCTCTTCTATGAAGCCTTTTATTAGAAAATTTCTTTTATTGTTTACCTGAACACTTAGCTTTAATCTCAAGTGTTTAAGAGTCAGTAAGATCTACTGATCTCTGGTGAGAAAGTGTCATTGTAGCTTGGCTTCATAAAAGAAAAATGTTATCTTGTTTCCTGTCAACACCATCACTATGAATGCCTCCATCATCATGATAATCATCATCGTCATCATCCACCGATGACCACCAAGTTGCCTTACCACCTTCATTACCATCGTTATCACTACACCATTATCATCATAAAGACCTCACATAAACTACCACTATTACTTTCATCTTTATCATCCAATAACCATTATTGGTGACATCATCATTTTAATTATCATCATCTGAACTGGAAAATTAAGGGTTCTTTGAAAAGTCAGTTGTGCTGGACAGTGTTTTGCTGGGGCAAACATGTGAAGGAGTGTTTTCCTGAAGTGGACAGAGGTGAAAGACTAAGGCAGACTTGTGAAGGACTGCTTGGCTTGAAGCAGACACAGGAGAGAGGATATTCTGCTAAAGCAAGCACACGAAAGGGCACGTGATGAAGGATTCTTTGTTAACAATATGCATGTATTGGTCAGCCATACACTGCATAGTTGAGCTGCATTTGTTGGGACTCCATAAAGAGAAAAACAGCAAAAAAACTGGTGGTGTGCTACAGTTTCTTGACGCGTCTTAAATCTCAGGCTGATTGGATACATGTCCTGAGGCAAGACCATTGGAGGACCTGTGATGTTTGGAGGGTATAAAAGGATTCAACAGACAGTGGCAGGGGCTGAGCTAGGCTTGCTTATAGAGCTAGCTGTGTAACACTTGTGGACCTCCTGTCTTTGCTGGTATTTGTTTCACTGAAAGAGGCATAGCCAAGAACTTCTCCTACCACTCCTTCTGGTCCCTCCTGCTGACTAGAGCCCAAGCTGAAACCTGGCTGTCTCTGCTAGGTAGTGCCACCACTGCTGGATCCTGTTTACTGACTTTACTGAACTGGACTGAGGACATATCCATGAAATGTTTCTGTGCGGATCTAGCTGCTATTGCGAACCTGTAAACTGAACTGCCAATTTCCAGACAACACAGATGGGAGTTGCTCCAAAGAAACTTGCTAAACAGGTCCACTTCTCTGTATCCTTTCTTTTCTACTACCTTTAGTGGGTCACAGACTAGAAGGGAGGTTAAAGTGTTTAAGAACCATCATTAAAAGTAGGCTTTGAGAAAATTAAAGTTACAATCATTATCATCACTTCTACCTCCATCGTCGTTGTCGTCATCATCATCATCATCATCATCCTTGTTAAAATCTACTATAATTAACCATCTATTGTGTCAGGTACTATAAATGTCTTTTCTTCTGTTTTCCGTATTCTGCTTATACTTTCCAGTTGAGAATACTAAGGCTTAGCGGAGCTTACAAGCAATAAATTCTTCTGTCAGCATTGAAGCTTGCACTTTTTTGACTTAACAGCCTCAGTGGTTTTGATAAAATCCCACGTCGGGCATCTTTAGTGATCTTCTTCTATGAGTTTAAGGGAATGCCTCAATTGTAGTCCTAATTGCATGGACAGTTGTAACAAAGCTTCTTTAATTTCAGGCTGGTTGCTATAGCACGTTCAGTCATCTCTTACTTTTAAATCTTTCTCATACAAACTTCTTTTGCCTGTATTTCTTCCATCTTGAGCTTTGCTAGTTGACTTTGGGATTAAAATACAATCCCTTTATAACCATCTTTGTGTGTCAAGTACTGTCTAGGTTCCAAGTCCTGCTGTACTTCATAATACTACCCTGTCTTTCAAGCCAGGACCCCTGAATTTACCTCTGTGATTTTATCCTTTCACAATGGCTAAGACTGTCCCTGATTTAGAGAAGAGAGACCTTAGAATCATGCTCTGAGATTACAGTGAAGTACTGGCAGGCTTTCTGACCTCTTCCTTTGTCACAGACCACATATTAAGGTCAGGACTTTACTTGAAGGTTACCTTATCTATAGAAGATTTCTTGACCACATCTTTTTTGCATTGGTAGAAATGACCACACCTACTCTCTGCCACCCAAAACCATGCACTAACTCTGTCTCAGTGCTAGCATCTCTACAACATTATCTTTAACTCCCTCCACAGATAGTAAAAGGAGCCAATTTTCTGATGACTTTTAGTACTCCCATGGTTTCCTTCAGGTCATGGTTATCTAAAAGTATTCTAGACCTCTTTACCTCTTCTTCTCTAGAGTCTCTGGTTTTAGAAGATATTAACACCCCAAGGTTATAGATAGTTTTCATGGGATGGACCAATCATTAGCAGTCTCAGGGCACAGATAAATACCTCAGAATCTATATAACACATGGATGACAATCTGACCTTGGGCCAACAAGGCCCCTCAGATATTTCTGAGTTCATTAGTATTATTGAAATCCCAACATTTTAGCTACTACACAGCTATTTGATCACTAAATCTAAGCTAAACACCACTTCACCCTCTTTGGTCCATAAGCATCTCTGCACATCCTTGTCTTCTCTATTCTCCTGTCCTCCACTTAAGTGTTCGCAGCTCTTCTAGGTGCTACTGACTCTTCTTTAATTGCCAGTATTCAGCAAGCTCTGTATTATTCTCCAAAATGGATGACTTATCCTTTTTTTATTCATTCTAGGGACCGGAGGAGAGCTACCACAGAAAGAATTCAGTAATCTCAGAATCTAACAGCCAGTATGGAGATTGATACTCACAAACCTTCCTTACCATGCCACATTTCCTGTAATAGTGAAGATTTGGTTTCATTTTTCTTTTTCTCCACAATACTTTACCTGCCACAGGGGCCAACAGCAGGCACTCAGCAAATTCTGTGAATGATATATTGAAGACTGATCTAGGTTTCTGATATTGGCTTCTATCTGCTATGATTTCACAGTGTTCCACTCACACCCAGACATCTGGCACCATAGTATTTTCTTTGAGAATTACAAGGCTCAGAAAGCCCAAGTGAATCCCTTAGATCACAAAGATAGTAAATGATAGAAGGTGGAACTGAACTCTAATCTTCTTGATTGATGTACCTTCTATTTACATTATTAGAGATGTTAGGGTCAGTGCTTAGGCCCTGGCAAGTTAGGCTTCAGTTAACCAATTAAATTGACAAGTAATAGTGAAAAGAAGAAAAGCATGTATCCAATGTGACTTCACAGAGAAGAGGATCAAAAATGCATAGAGAACCATCCCAAATCCAGGTCTGGCTTTTGGGTCCTGCCATGAGATTTAGATTTAAACAGAAAGTAAGAGGTAGGGAGAGAACAGGGATTTTTTTTTGGAGGGGAAACTAGGAAAGGGGATATCATTCGAAATGTAAATAAAGAAAATATCTAATAAAAAAAACTCCCAAATTTTCTCAAAAAAAAAAACAGAGAAAGAAAGAAAGAAAGGAAGGAAGGAAGGAAGGAAGGAAGGAAGAAAGAAAGAAAGAAAGAAAGAAAGAAAGAAAGAAAGAAAGAAAGAAAGAAAGAAAGAAAGGGAAAGAAAGAGGTATGCTTAAGTAAGCAGTGCTGGCCAATGTTTCTACTTATGTTTGAGAAATAGTTGTCATAACTCTGGCCTATCCTTCAAGGTGGCCTGGTAACTCAGAACTGTGTGAAATCTTTCTCTGGAAGACGTGCACCTGCTTTGTTATCTGAGATTCTGCTGATTTCCAAAATTTTCTTTTCCCAGCATGGGATTTCTGGAGAAATTCTAATTTCATAGGTGTCATGGTTTCAAAAGTCAGCAACATAGAAGGGTAGGAGTCTCTTTAGAGAATCTTCACTGATACTATGACCATTACATGTATCAGTCAGTTCGATTTTTCTAAAAGGCTATGAGAACCTCCTAGGTCTGTTTCAGATGATTCTTTTATACATGCAAGTATTTCATACACTTGTTCTTTCTACTTCTTGAATTGACTTGTTGAATTCTCAATACTGCAGTTTTCTCATCTATAAAATACAGATAATATTGACCTAGAATTCATTATGAATTACCATATAACTTATTTTGTACGAAAAGCCCTCATTTCCATGACTTGAACACAATAACATTGTGTAGTACTTTAGATATAAAATAACTTTCAAAGACTTATGTGATGAAGGGTTGCCTCTCCAATTTAAAGTCTATAGGTAAGTCTTTGGGGGAAGAGATAGGATCAGAGACACACTGATGAATTTATAACATGAAGGCATTATTGGGATGTGATAAGAAGGAGGAAGGGGCAGTTATTTGGAGAAAGCTGGGTATTGGAGGTGTGCATGTGAAAGAGGATGTGTTGTCTGTCCTGATTGTTCCTGGCTGTCTGCTTCCTGGATGATATGAGATGGGTGCCACCATGCTCTTCCATCATGATATTCTGCCTCATCACAGGCTCAGAAAGAATAACTCCACCTGATCATGGACTGTAATCTCTAATGTCATGAAGCAAAATAAAATATTTCTTCATGTGTGATATGTGTCTGCTCACATGAATGCTGTATATGTATGTATACATGCCTATGGGAGATAAAAGTTGATGTTATATGTCTTCCCGTATTACTCTCCACCTCATCTTTTGAGACAAGCTCTCTCACTACCCTTGGAGATCACCAACTAGGCCCCCAGATCTAGGGTACCAGATGAGTATGACTATGCTTAGCTTTTATGTGGCTGCTAGGGGCCCAAACTCAGGTCCTCAAGTTTGAACTTCAGGCACGCTACCTTCCAAGCTATTTTCTCAGCCCTTCTTCCTCTTCTCTGTCATAGTTATGAGAAAGTAGTACAAATCCTCTGTAAAAGAAGCACTCAGTCTTAGCCACTGAGATATCACTCCAGGATCCCCATCATCTCCCATCTGTTATTTGTTCTGTAGCATGTCTATATACCTTTCTTGTGCTGCATGTAGTAATTGCTCATCTCTAGGACCCATGATAGATAGCAGGTGCTACATAAATGCACAGTCACTTGCTCCATTCACCAAAATGAGAACTCCTTGGCTTTTCTCCTGAAGAGTTAGGGTTAAGTGAACCACTTCGGGAACATACAGAAAGGTATGGCTTTTGGCTTCCAGAAAGCCTGCTTCTGTCTCTGCTTCCAAGCATTCATCATAGTTCCTGCCTCCTGCCTAATGAGCACCCAAAGTGATTTTCTATTGCTTGTAATTCACCGAAATTGTTCTAACATTTGGAAAGGCCTGGAAATTGACAGCCTAATACTCTGCTTGCCTGTCTGTCTCAATGGTTTGTTGAAGGATGAGCTGATTGCTTCTCCTGCAACAATTATTCTGGAGCTTCAGACAACATCAAAGGAAATAAACAATTGGAAAGGTTAGAGACAAGATAGGAGGGGGAAAGACAGAAAAGTTTGGAAATTTTTGAATAAAAAGCCACCCTCGAGATGAATAAGAGGCTAGCCTGAACACTTGAAGCAATGGGTAGGGGACCACTCACGATTCTGAGTCTCCTCAATTGCTGGAATCCAAAATGGCACAAGAGCTCTCAAGTTTTCCCCTTATCAGGTTTTGTTAGCATCTTCTATGATTTTCTGATCCTATCATTTCCTTACTTTATAGAGGAAGGAATGAACGCCTAGCCAGGAATAACCTGGCTTTGCAGGGTGAGAAGCAAAGTCAGAATTAAATTAAGACTTCTGGATCTGCAAAACAGACTGAAGACCATGGATGTACTATTTTGCCATCTTCCTTTCAGTTCCTGTGGCTATAAATGCAGACATCAGATTGCTGGATTATACGGTAATTCTGTATTTAATTGTTACAAGGTGCATGTTAGGAGGTGCATCTATGACATTTTCTTATTTGAAAACACCAGGAATATATGATTCCCTTTTTACATATCCTTATCAATGTGTGTTATTTCTTGTTATTTTGGATAATTAGCACCTAAGCAGACAGGAAGTGATATCTCATTATGGTTTTGGTTTTGCATTTCTCTAAAGATGGATGATATTGACAACTTTTAACATATCTCTTGGTTATTTATCTATTTTTTTTTTTGAAGAAGTGGTTTTTCAAATATTTTGTCCTTTGTGAGTAAGTGTGGGTTTCTGTATCTCTGGAGGTGTGCATGAATGTGGAAGCCAAAGGCTAACTTTAGGCACACTTCCTCAGGAGCTATTTACCTTGTGTTTTTTTGAGATGGTGTTTTTCATTGTCCAAAAGCTTGTCAAATAGATTAAGATGGCTGGTAAGTTAGGCCTTTGAGCCCTGAAAGATGACTATGTATCCACTCTGTAGTGCTGGGATTATAGGTACAAACTACAATACCTAAATGCTTTCAATTTGTTCTAGATATAGAACTAAGAGACTCATGCTTGCATGGCAAGCACTGTACTAGTTAACCTATTTTTCCAGCCCTATTTGGTCAATTTTAAAATGCAGTTATTAGTATTTATTTTTCCTTTGCCATTCAGTTGTAGGAATGTCTCTCATAAAGTTTGGAAATTAAGCTCGATCAGATTTATGGTTTACACTCATTTCTCTCTATCTCCTAGGAGGATTTTTTCTTTTACTCTGTTAACTACTCCTTTTGGAGTGAAGATTCTTTTTGTCTTGATATAATAATATTTTGTTGCCTATAACTTTTGGTGTCCTATCTACTAAATCATTGCCAAGACTCATAATCATAAAGTTTATCTCCTAAGTTTTAATCTAGGAGTTTTAGATCTCAAGTTTCAGTATTAAATCTTTAATCCATTTTAATCTTGCATTTTTTGCTGTGTATGTATGTGTATATTGTAACATAAGTGCCAATTTCCACTGTTTTGCATGCATATATCTAATCTTTCCATCACTATTTGTTGAAGAGTGTAACTATCACTAGCTTCTCCCCAGTGTAACTTTTTGGCAACTGTACTTATCACAATAGCCAAGGTTTGGAAACAAGCTAAATATCTAATAGACAGAAGAATAAGAAACACGTAGTATATACAAACTCATATCACTTGGTCTCAGGAATACTTTAAATTTTTATTTTCATGTTTTAAATTATTTTTTCATTTAAAATCTTATTTTATGTTTAATGAATAAAATATAGATGGATTTCATGCACCACATGTGTGCTGAGCCTGTGGAGGTTAGAAGATAGTGTTGGATCTTCTGGGACTGGACTTACAGACGAATATGAGCCACCATATGGGTGCCATGAACTACCATATGGGTGCTATGAATTGAAACATGGTCATCTTGAAGAGAAGCCAGTGTTCTTATAGCTCCAGTGAGCTATCTCACCACCCCCAGGAATACTTTTTAAGAGATTCATTATTAGGAATTTCTGTCATTATGAGAACATCATTGAAGTACAGGCTATGACCATTACATACCGAGGTTATATGGAATGTGTGTGTGTGTGTGTGTGTATGTGTGTGTGTGTGCTTGTTTGTGTATGTGTGTGTGTTTTATAGCTGACTCGTTTGAGGAATGCAATAGACAAAGCATCAGATTAAATCAAGTTCAAGAGAGCAAACTAGGCATGATTTTAACTATATTAGAAGGCCATGACTTGAAAGGTGAAGGAAGAAGGATCAGAATGTCAAGATGACTCTTGGTTTCATAAGTCTAAACTCAGCCTTGATTACAAGAGACTTGGTCTTAAAACAAAAGGAAACTAAGCATAGGAGAAGAAGAAGAAGAAGAAGAAGAAGAA
>NW_022196900.1:30273859-30341519 GCF_008632895.1 Mastomys coucha | reverse complement strand
AGGAGAAGGAGAAGGAGAAGGAGAAGGAGAAGGAGAAGGAGAAGCAGAAGGAGAAGGAGAAGGAGAAGCAGAAGGAGAAGGAGAAGAAGAAGAAATGATGGGTTAAAAGGCTCAGCGAGGCTGGGGATATGACTCAGTGGTAAAGCATGTATGAAGCCCTGGGTTTGCCCTTGCTTTGAGCTCTAGCACTTCAAAACAAAAAAGGAAAAGCAAAACAAGAGGAAGTGCTGTAGTGAACATAAGTCACAACAAGGTTACCATTGGTATAAAATATTGTAATGCTTTATAATAAACATTTTGTTTGTAGTTCTAAGGATCAAACTCAATACCTTATGAATGTTAAGTAGCTACTCTACTGTTAGCCTTCCAGTGACCTTACAAAAAAGTAGGTGTGGTGGTTTGAGTGAAAATGGACCTGTAGACCATAAAGAGCAGCATTTTTGGAGGTGTGGCCTTGTTATAGTAGGTATATATGTAGTCCAGATGCCTTACCTGTGTGAGTGTATCACAGGGGGTGGTGGTGGTGGTGGTGGTAGTGTCTGGCTTTGAGGTTATAAATGGTCAAGTCAGGCCCGTGTCACTCTCTCTTCTTGTTGACTGTAGTTCCAGATGTAAAACTCCTGATTCTTTCTCCAGCACCATATCTGCTGGTACACCATTATGTTCTTGCCATGACGATAACGGACTAAACCTCTGAAACTATAAGGAAGTCATGATGAAATATTTCCTTTATTAGGGTTGTTGTGGTCATGGTGTCTCTTCACAGCAGGAGAACAGTAACTAAGACAGAATTATAATTTAATGCATCATTTCTTATTTTGTGCTTTGCTTTTTTTGTTTTAAGGCCAGGTCTCCTGTAATCAAGACACTCCAAAATAACAAAAACATAAAATTATAAGTCAGTAACAAAAATCATTTATTATCTTTTTGAAACACTATGTACATAGTTATGCATGGTATACTTTTATATGGTTTATATGGGCTACCTCCACAAAGAATAAATTGTGCTACAACATTATGATGGCTATGATATAACTAGATGATAAGATATTTTCATTTCCACTGTAGTCTTACAGAAAAATAGGTATATATGTAGTCCAAATGAATTAATAGGCACTGGATCACAATGGAATATTACTAACCCAAACAAAGAAGGAACTCATTTCACATGTGACAATGTGGGTGAACCTAATAGATCTAGTTTTAAATGAAATGATCCAATCATAGAAGGACAAATGGTGCTTTATTTCAACTATATGAGGTATCTAAAATGATTCAGTCAAAGTAGAATGATGTTTTCCAAAAGAAATAAGAAGTTGTTAATCAAGAAGTATGTTAATTTTCTGTTACTGTAACAAATACCTGAACTAGTCAGCTTAAACAGAGATGATGTTTATCTTAGCTTATGGTTTTATACATTTTATACAGTCAATTAACTCAATCACTTCTGAGCTCTGATGAGGCAATGCATCATGGCTTCCAGGCTAGGAAGAACTTTTTTACTTTATGCTGGAAGTAGAATTTTCAGAAGCTGAGGATCCAGTAACCCCTTTAGGTAAACACCCCCAGATATGAAAGACTTTCCTACCAAGCACTATTTCTTGCTTTCTTCCACCTCTAGTAGTGCTATGTACTGGGGATCAAGCCATAAATATATGGGAATTTAGAGAGCACCCATCTAAACCATTGAAACAGATATATACTTTTGGCTATATAAGAGGAAGAAGTTTTGAGAACTCATTGTAGGGAGCAGCAGTCTACAATGGGTGCTGTCAATAATAGTATTGTATCTTATACTTGGAAGTCTTTAAGAGCATTGATTTCATGTTAAATGTTCTTTCCAACAAAAAGTTGAAATAGAAAAAAGGCTCTACAGCTAAACACAGGCTTATCTGAAAGGCAACTTAGAATGGTCACCATAGTGGTACATTCATTTTCCTATGCGATCATTTCAACTTCACTGAGAAGTCAGCATCACCTTCCTCTTCATAAGGATTGAAATATTGGCGCTTAGAGAGGGTGAACGTTTTTTCCTAACAGAGTGGCAGAAATTGTATTTGTGTTTGAATGCAGAGCCTACATCCTTCCCACATGGCATAGCCCCTCATTATTAGTCCACCCACCTCCAGATGCCTAGGTACACACAGGATATGATTAATTCACTTTGCCTCTTTAAAAATTTTAATTATGTATCTGCCAATCACAGTGACCAAGCAGTGTGGAAGTCCAGTGTTTCTGAATTAAGTGAATATTATTATGGATCTAGGACAGTGAATCATGTTAGACTCTCAGTTGTCATGGAAGATGTGGCTCCCGAACGCACTTATTTCAGCATCCCACTATCTAAAGAGCTTGCTTGTAATAGGAATGATGATTAGCTACTGGTACAATAATGCATAAGAATAAATATCCTTAATTTTAGTAGTTGATTAGTGGAACATTTTATCTTAGATTTGGAGGCCTGCGCTAGTTGGGCTTTACCACAAAACTCTGATTTAGGTTGGACATAGTTCTACACTGTGTGTTTATTGGGAGGACCAGACAGAGAGACAAAAGATCTTAGAATACTCTTATATGTCATGAGAACACAGGGCCAGTGAACTCTATACAGGATATATAAGACCACTTGAATAACTATGCTGGCTTCCACTATCAAAGCAAACCCCATATTTCAGTCTCTATCAGCTGTACAGAGAATTCCTTGTGCATCATGAGGATGGAAGCATAATGAACATTTATTAAACACTAACCCATAAACCACTAGACCATGGGGTCTAGGTCTTTAAGGAAATTTGACCTGACCTTGGCATTCTGACTTTGGATAAATGGTATTCCCGTTCTACAGACAGAACATCTCAAGACTGATTTCCTTGACTCTTGGAAATATATAAACCACAGATCAGGAGCCACCCACCAAGTCACTCCCAAGGACCATCTCGGGACACTGTCCTGCATGTGTTGGAGGGACTGTTCAGTAACTGGGGACAGCAAAGAATGATGACACTAACCTGAGTTTTAAAGCCAGGTGGACAGAAATCTTCACATAAATGGTATTCCAATCCTACCATGATTTCTGTGATTCCCATAGCTAAACACTATTCTTATATCTGGTCTCAGTTGTCCTGTCTTCCTCCTCAGCTCTCACTGGCTACTTGAACAGAAAGCTCCTTCCTGCCTCAGCTTTCTGCTTACTGTTTTCTTAGTCTACAAGGTTCTTACTTGAGACATTCCCACTTCTGGTTCTTTCTTATACAATATCTAGCTCAGACATCATCTACTCTCAGAGATCTCTCCTACCCAATTACTTGGAATCTTGTATCACATTTTTCTTTCTCTTTCAACAACCAGATAGGTTTGTCTTGTCCTTGTCATTATCTAAAATAACCTTTTATTTTTTAGCTCATTACTTCTCTTTCCCTTCTGGAAATTAGTTTTCATGAAGAGGAAAAATTGACTTCAGCTCAGCTATTTTTAGAAGTTAAGACAGTGCTGGGCACATTGTGTCTGTTTAGTAAATATTTGTGAAACAATGAATGAATGAATAAAATAGAGTAGAAAAATTTATGCAAATGATCCCAAGAAACCAGTTTCTTTTTCCACAGAGGAGAATTGCTAAAAAGGTTATTGGTTCTCACACATTAGGTATAAGATATGACCATATTGTTCCTAGTGTAAACTACATACTATGTGCTAAAAGTTATAGCATCTTGAATTTTTATTATAATCTTAAGCCTAGGATTTTTCTGATTACTCTTTTTACATTTGGTTGTTTAAAAAGGCTTGATACTTTCACTCTCTGCAACACCTTCCTGGCTGGCCTTCACTGGCCTCATGACCCCATCTTTGGGGATATAAGGAAGCCAAGAATATGGCTGTAGCAATGAAGGGAAATAAGATTAGAAAGGATACTTAATTCTAAAGGATTGTCCCTAAACCCAGAAAAGACATGTTAAATCTGAGTCCTTCCCATAACTCATAGTCTATCTCCATGGAAATGGGCACCATATGGAGTTAATTAGTAGAACAACAAAACAATCAATTAGTTCCTTAATTAGTTTTACTAAGAAATGATAACAAACAAACACAAACACTTTATTCCAACTAATGTCTGCACCACAGTGATAGTTTAATGGCCTTGGAAAGCCAGCCCAGACACGAGGCTGCTGTGAACAGAGATTTATTCCCATGATATTGACAGGTTCCCTGGTCTCCGTCCAGCCTGTGTGTTTCATCTTTATGATCAATTATTTACAATATCTGAACACAGCCCAGGGGTCGTCTGGAGCTTTTCTGTCTAGATAGGGAAAAAATGCAATAACTCAAATCTTATGAAGCCACCAGGCTCTGGAATGATCATTCTCTGAATCATTTATTTGACAAACATTTACTGAACATTTTCTATGTGCCAGGCATGGCACTGGGAATGGGGTGGAGAGGGGAATATGAAATAAGTGACTCTAGGGCTTGCATTTGAAGTGGGGAGGCAAATCTGAGAAGCCAGTAGACACAGATTCAGTTATTCTGGTCTATGTGCTAGATAAGGAAGCTTAGTGTACAAAGGCAGGGGAGCTGGGCATGGAGGAGGAACCTGAGAATGCTTTTTTTGCAGGACATGGTGGCTGAGTCTTCAGGGACAAATAAGGTGCAGATCCTAATCCACAGGTAGCCAGAATGTGTGTCAAAACAGACAAGTATAAAACAAGAAAGCCCTAGACCCTCTAGCCCTGTGGGTAGATACAAAGTCATTGCTTTCACTTCCTTTCAAAGTATTGTTAGGAGATCAAATGAAAGTACCTTTTTGGATTTCACACAAAAGTATAAGATCACAGCAAAAGTTAACTTTCTAAGGGTTCTGCAAGGAAAAAGGACACCCAGGCACATGCTAGGTGTATATATGTATGTATGTATTTAACTCCATAGTATACACTTCTATAGTATTTACTTCTATACATATACTACTGTATAGGAAGCATAGGTAAGCACACATGGTTCCTTATCTATCTATTACATATTAATCTATCATCTATCTATTTATCATCTATCTATCTACTCTCTGTCTTTCTGTTTATCTATAATCTATATGTCATCCGTCTTCACAGAACATCCATTTATTATTTGTGTGGTGGGGTGGGTATGGGAGTGGGTGTGTATATGTCCCTACCAGAGGTCAATTTGAAGTATTCTCCTTTAATACCTTTCCACACTGATTTTTGAGGTTTGGCCTCTCACTGGGTCCTGGAACTCACTAAGTAGGTCTAATTGACTGGCTAGTGAACTCCCAGTATCTACTTTTCTCCATTTCCCAATTCTGTAATTATGGGTACATGCCCCCACTCCTAGCTTTTTAAGTGTATGCTGAGGATTCAACTAAGGTCTTCATACTTTTATATAAAGCACTTTAGCATTTGAGCCATTTCCTTATCCCCCTGTGGTGGTTTGAATGAGACTGGCCACCATAGACTCATATATGTGAATGCTTGGTCATCAGAGAGTGGTACTACTTTGGAGAGATCTGAGGGTGTGGCCTTGTTGGAGTAGGTGTGGCTGTGTTGGAATAAGTGTGTTGCTGATGGTGAGCTTTGAGGCTTTAAGGGCCCAAGGCAGACCCAGTGGAACCCCCTCTCTTCCTGCTGCCTGTGGATCCAGATATATACATCACAGCAATTTCTCCAGCATCAGCTCTGCCTGTGAGCCTCCATGCTTCCCACCATGATGGCAATGGATTAAAGATCTGAAGCTATAAGTAATACTTTCTTTTACATTAAATGTGTTCTTTTATAGGAGTTGCCATGGTCATAGTATCTCGTCACAGCAATAGAACACATATGAAGACTTCCCCCCGAATCATTTTTTTTTTAGAAAAAAATATCTTTTAATGATAAAATAAAATTGAAGCTTCTCACATTTCTAGCCAGAAACTTGTATGCAAAATATTCAAAAACTAACCACTACTGCCTTCTGTTCTCCTTCTAAGTTACTGTTCAAGTGGTATGCTTTCCTGATCGATTTTCTTTAAAATGTACTATCTTATACTTTTACTTTGTTACTTCTTACACCTAAGTCAATGACTCATGTCTGTACCTTTGGATCTATCACACCTTTTTTAATGGCTTGATGCTACTTTATCATTTAGGTTTTATCTAGCCTACTTGGAAAGTTCCAGGTCCCAATGAGAGATCCTGTCTCAGCACATAGAATGAAGCCAGTAATAAAAGTCAGCATTTGCTCCACCAGCCGAGCAAGATGCCCAAAGGAAAGAAGGCGAAGGGGAAGAAGGTGGCCCGGGCCCCCGCTGTCGTCAAGAAACAGGAGGCCAAGAAGGTGGTCAATCCTTTGTTTGAGAAGAGACCCAAGAACTTCGGCATTGGGCAGGACATCCAGCCCAAAAGAGATCTAACACGCTTCGTCAAGTGGCCTCGCTACATCAGGCTGCAGCGGCAAAGAGCCATCCTCTATAAGCGTCTCAAAGTACCTCCTGCCATTAACCAGTTCACCCAGGCCCTGGACAGGCAAACAGCAACTCAGCTGCTTAAGCTTGCCAACAAGTACAGGCCAGAGACAAAGCAAGATAAGAAGCAAAGGCTACTGGCCTGTACTTATGGACATAAGAATTTCCCCCTCTGTCTTTGACTTCTACTTGGGACACCAAGTATGTTAAGATTTTTATTACCATCTTATGACACACTAGCTGGTCAATCTATAACAAACACCTCTTGGTGTTTTGAACAAAGAACCTATGGTGGGCATTTGCAGACAAGTTTTATATCACCCAGAATGCCTAGATTGCTTCATTGGACTTGGGGAAAAGAGGAACCTAACTGAGAAGATGCAGGGAGAGGCAAAAAGCATAAGACCTGTAACATCCAGCAGCCTTGACTTCTAGCTCTGTTCAGTCCTAGAATTCCTTTGTTCTCATAAAAACTCTTCATTTGGATGGAATCTGCCCTGTTGCTCCAACGGGGATCAGTAGAGGCCCATAACATAAAAACACTGGACTCACATCTGGACACAATGTGCTTATTGTTTTATTGTTTTTGTTGTTGCCACCAATCCTTCATTTCATCAGTTATATCTTAATAAAATCTTGATTATTCTCTTCAGGCTTGGATAATGCATGTCTGTCTATATCTCTAACAATAAGGGTACTTCAGAGTCTCTAAGTGCACATTTGTACTTAATTCTGTAGGAAGAAATGTGCACCTACACACTGCTAATGTTTTGTTTCTCTGAGTTAACCTTCAATTTAGATGTCATCCAAACAGTGGCTCAGGAGGAAAGCAGATCTCAGCAGCCTTGGATGTGTGCATGAACCCTCCCCTGTTAGACAGTGAGATGATAATGAGAGAGATGTAGAAATCTACCCACTCTGGAGAGAGACGGAAGACAAAGAAAACTCACCAACACCGTATATCTCAGAGACAGGAATAGCTACCTGATCAGAGGGGCAAGACTAAGCTCTGGGATGGCGGACTGCCTTTGTATCACTTCCCAATATAAGCTGCCGCGTAAAGATGAAATGGAGTGGCACTTTAGTATGGAACCTCACTGCCTTTTCAGATTGTTGACTGGCCTTTGGAATGAAGATTCAATTTCTGTTTTGTTTTTCCTTTGTAATTGGTAATAGGACCTGGAAATAGTTAAAATTATACTTTTAATGGAGGATACTTTTCCTAATGTTTGCCCAAATGGGCCATGGAGCTCTTGGACTAAAAAAACCTTAGATATGCAGCATAACATACAGGTAGGAGTGAGGAATACCTTTGAATGACTTGTTCACTCCTTAGTTTCCTTGCTTGTAAAATGAAGATGATGATAATGGTGGTGAGGATGATACTACTACTACTACTACTACTACTACTACTACTACTACTACTACTACTACTAAATCAGCTCTGGGGATTAAATGCACTAACAGATGGATTACTGGAAAGAATGTTTTCTTACACAAAAGTGCCCTGTAACTATTTTGCTGTTTTGAGTTTCTCATATTTGCCAGCTTTCAGACTGTTAGAAAAACTTTCCTTTGAACCATTAGTTCTCTTTGTGAACACAACAAATTTCCTTTCTCTTGTGTTTCTCCCACTTTCAGTGAACTTGAGGGAGAGACTATTATGGACAACACAAAGACTGCATCTTTTCTTCAGTTCTTACTATCCTCAATTAGACAAAGGAAAACAGCACAATCACATTCAAAGTCTGCCTCTAGCATGGGAAGGGCGAGCCTGGATCCAGACCCTCAGATTCTCCTCAGTTTGAAGAAAATAATTTTACCCTCTCACATCCAATCAATATCTTTGCTGGGTCTATTGTGAGTTGATAATTTAAATACAATAGTCTCCTTAGCAACCATCCTTTTACGGCAGCCTTCCTGCCTTTGAAAGAGCTGGCAGTTATAAAATTCACACTTTCAGCCAGAAACTTTCTTTCTTCTCATTTCTTTTTTTCCCCTTTAATTTCTGCAGGAATCATATTCTCTCCCCAAATAAACTCTTAAAAAGATGGGAAAATGGAACAGGATTTTTTAAAAGTAACATAAAAATTGTCTAATTATAAAGGTAATGAAGCAGAATTTTACAAAAAAAAGGGGGGGAGTGGCTTTATTGCCTTCACTATTCAATTCCAGACCATATGCATGGGGCTAGTTACTTAGAGGGAGACAGAATGAACAAGTATCCTAAGATGCTAGAGCTCAAAGAAGCTGCAAGAGTCATTTCATTCTGTACCAACTTTCTATGCCTCTGTATCACAGAGAAACAGAAGACCTGAGGATTGGTAACTTCTTCCAAAGGAACAGCTCCAAGAGTAGAAATGGAACTGGATCACCTATCACTATCAGAATATGACCTCTCTGTTTTCTTGGAAGAAATGGACATGTGTAAATACAGGGCTTTGAAGTTATCTAAACTCTCATTTGAATTGCTGGGTCTGACAGGTTTCCCATTGTTCTGGTTTGTCTTGGCTTATTAGGATATTCAGGGCATGAGAATACCTGTGCCCAAATTAAGAAAATACTAAGTGTAGATTGAAGTGCGCCATGGCAAGTCTGTGTCCAGGTGATTCGGAGAAGTTCCAGTCTCAGTGTCCTCATCTATGGTCATCATGATAGTTCATTGATTAAGCTGGGGAGGTGGCTCAGTTTCTAGGTCCTTGAAGACAAACATGAATTTAATTCCCCTCAGAATATATGCCACATAAAATCCCATGTTGAAAAGGTAGAGAGGAATGAATCTCTGGAGCTCATTGGCCAGCCAGCCTCCCTGAATTGGTGGATTCTAGGACAATGAGGAATCCTGTCCCAAAATATGCAACCTCTGAACAGCAGATGAGGTCCTCTGACCTCTGTGTGGATACTTGTACATATACAACACACACACACACACATATACCCTCACCTACATGTAAACATATATACATGTACATACACAATGATAGTTTGTCTCTTGATACAAGTCCACAATAAAACACTGAATGCTAGTTTCCTTCTCTTCTCCTTTCATTTCTTCAGTACTTAGAAACTCTTCACTCTCCTCAGGTGGAAAGTATGGGATTAACTTAAATGTAATAATAGAAATTCTTCCTCAGGCTGGCCTAGTTCAAGAGAAACCAGGGAACACGATTTTTATCGTAGAGGGTCCGATACTCAGAGACAGATCCAAGAACACTCCCCAAATGCCACCCACTGAGTGAAAAAAAAGATCAGAATTCGATTCTTGGCTGCACTTGGCAGCTGTGATTAATCATTTGATAACAAGACAGTTGAAGCACAACTATTTATTTGCATTGGATCAAGGAGATTACAGAATATAACATTTTCATAAATTTGTTAGGATTCTAGATATATGTTAGCATGATGAATAGTTTAGGTCACAATAGATGTTTTCGTTTGAATAAAGTTATTTTGGGGATATATTTACATGATGAAATAACCTATTATTTATCCAACTGCATTTTTATGAACTAATTTTTCTTTTTGTGCCAACTTGCAATGGTGATTCATTACTTTCTGCCCTTCAATTTTTCTTGCCTTATAAATAGTTTCTTGTTTTATTATTTTAAAGTGTAGAACTCCATTCAGATCCATCGACCAGTTTTCTTGTTCTAAGCAAAAAGCTTCCAAGAACCTGAAGTCACTAAAAAGGAAGTCACTTTATTCTAACTGTAGCTGGGTCCTGGAGCTTAATGAATCTCTGACCTTGGATGAATCACCTCCTGTTGCGGAAGCTCTGCCTTCCCAACTTAGGGGGTTTTAGGTGCAAAATAAGTACTCAGCAGTTTTGAAGCAAGGTTGTTGGGAATGAGGTATAGGTTATAGGAAAGGGAATATGCTGAGGGGATCTGGGAAGAAGTCTTAAAAGAAGAGCTTGTGCTGCTTCCCAGGGAGAGACAAAGGAATCCCTTTTGTACCAGTTTGATCATTTGGCATTTCTTCCTCAACAGTAAGCAGATGCTGTGGATTACAGAGAGGTTGTGGATACCAGGTGATTTACTCAGGCTATGAGTTATATCCCTGGGAGGAGGTGTGTTTTGGAGGGTAGGACATTTTATACTAGCTTCCTTTAAATTATTCAAGCCTAAACAAAAAATTGAAATAGAAAATTGTTAGTTGCATGCCAACAATATGAATAGGTAGGTACTAGAAAGATGCTTTGCTTTAGGAAAGTTTAAGAAGGTTCTTGAAGATTCTGGGGGCATTTTAAAAAAATTAATTGTTTTATTTATTTACATTCCAAATGTTGCCTCCCTCCTGTTACCACTTCCCAGAGTTCTTCACTCCATCCCTCTTCCCCTTCACTTCTGAGAGGGTAATCTCCCAGTTCCTAGTCTTTGCCCCTTCCATTAGGGCTTCAAAGCTCTACAGGATTAGGCACATTGTCTCCTTCTGAGGCCAGACAAAGCAATCCTCTGCTTCATATGTTCTGGGGCCTCAAACCAGCCTGTGTATGCTCTTCTGTTGCTGTCCTAGTCTCTGGGAGCTCCCAGGGGTCCAAGTTAATCGACATTGTTGGTTTTCCTATAAGATTACCCTCCCCTTCAGCTCCTTCAGTTTTCCTCCTCATTTCCATACTAGTCCCTGACCTCAGTCCAATTGTTAGCTATAAGTAGCTGCATTTGTTTCAGTCAGCTACTGGTAGAGCCTATCAGAGGATAGTCATGCTAGGCTCCTCTCTGAAAGCACAACGTAGCATCAGTAATAGTGTCAGGGTTGGTGCCTACCCATGGGATGGATCCCAAGTTGGGTTGGTCACTGTATAGCCTTTCCTTTAGTCTCTGCTCCATTTTTGTCCCTGCATTTATTTTAGACAGGAACAATTTTGGGTCAAAAATTTTTAAGGTAGGTTGGTGTCTCCATACCTCCACTGGTGTGCTTGTCTAACTACTGGAGATGTTCCCTTCAGGTTCTATCTCCACACTGTTGGGCATTGAGCTAAGGTCACCCCCATAGAGACCTGGGAGTATCTCACATCCCAGGTCTCTGGGATTTTCTAGAGGTTCTTCCCAACCCCATCCCCCAACCCTAGCAGCTGCATATTTACATTCATTCTCCTGGCCCTCTGGGCTTCTCTCCTGTCTCTCCCCATACCTGATCCTGTCCTCCTTTCCCCCTTCCCTTCCCCTCTCCTACCCATGTACTTCACTCCCTCTGCCTCTAGTGATTATTTTGTTCCCCTTCTAAGTCTGGTTGAAGCATCTTCACTTGGCCTTCCTTCTTGTTAAACTTTTTTATGGTCTGTGGGTTGTACCATGGGTATTCTGAACTTTTTGGCTAATATCCACTTATCAGTAAGTCCATACTGTGCATGTCCTTTTTGGCTCTACCTCACCCAGAATGATATTTTCTAGTTCCAGCCATTTTCCTGCTCCATTCATAATGTCCTCATTTTTAATAGATGAATAGTATTCCATTGTGTAAATGAACCACATTTTCTGTATCCATTGTTTGGTTGAAGGACATCTGGGATGCTTCCATTTACTAGATTTTGTGAACATAGTAGAACACATGATATGATATGATATGATATGATATGATATGATATGATATGATATGATATGGTGGAGCACCTTTTTGGGAATATGCCCAAGAGTAGTATAGCTTGGTCTTCAGGTAGAACTATTTCTAATTTTTTGAGGAATTGCCAAATTTATTTCCAGAGTAGTTGTATCAGGTTGCAACCTCACCAGCTAGGAAGGAGTGTTTGCTTATTCTCCACATCCTCACCAGGATGTACTGTCTCATCAGTTTTTGATCTTAGGGATTCCGATTGTTCTAAGGTGGAATCTTTGGGTCATTTTGATTTACATTTTCTTGAAGACTAAGGATCTTGAGCATTTTATTTAGACCATTCGAGATTCCTTTGTTGAGAATTCTGCTTAGCTCTATTTGCCATTTTTTTAATTGAGTTATTTGGTTTTTTGGAGTCTAATTTCTTGAATTCTTTATATATTTTGGATATTAGCCATTTGTTGCATGTAGTGTTGGTGAAGATCCTTTCACAATCTGTAGGTTGCAGGTTTATCCCATTGACATTGTCCTTTGCCTTACAGAAGCTTTTCACTTCCATGAGGTTCTATTTATCAATTGTGAATCTTAGAGCCTGAGCCACTGATCTTCTTTTCAGGAAATTGTCTCTTATACCAACACATTCAAGGCTATTTCTCACTTTCTCCTCTATGAGATTTAGTGTATCAGATTTTATGTTGAGGTCCTTGATCTCCTTGGTTTGAGTTTTGTGCAGGATGATAAATATGACTCTATTTTCTACATGTAGACAGCCGGTTAGACCAGCACAATTTGTTGAAGATGCTTTCTTTTTCTCCGTTGTATGGTTTTGGCTTCTTTATCAAAATCAAGTGTCCATAGGTGTGTGGGTTTATTTCTGGGTCTTTGATTCGATTATCTTGATTAATGTGTCTGTTTTTGTATATTACCATGTGTTTTTTTAATCACTGTACCTCTGTAGTACAGCTTGAAGTAAAAAATTGAGAGTTGAATGCCAATAATATGATTAGGTAGGTAGTAGAAAGATTCTTTGGTTGAGACAAGTATAAAAAGGTTCTTGAAATTTCTGGGTGAATTTTTAAAATAATAAAATATAGCTTTAGCAATAAACCTACTAATCCTAGCCAGATTAGTGAGTTTGCCCCACCTTTGTTTCCTTTCGTCCCTCATAACTAATTAAATTCCTCCTCTTCTGCCCCTGCTCAAATGAGTTTGGATTGCCTATCCTGTATTCGTACTTCAGCTTGACTGCCCCTTACTGAAAATTCCCTTGCATTGGATCCTTTACCTGCCTTCATAGTGGTCCTGAATAAAATCTTCTGCTGCATGCTTCAATATCTAGTAATTTTCTTAAAGAAATAGCTATTGGGATAACTTAGCACAAAAATTAGATTTATGAAGATCTAGGAACCTAGAGTTCCAGGCTCTGTTCACATTGGTGCATGACCAGAAACAGTGCCATATTTTTCTCTCTCTCTCTCCCCCCATCCCATCTCTCATCAATTTCTTCATCTATCCATGAATAAGTTGAGTTATATGGCCTCAGGTGATTTATATTTCTGACAGTGTAGTTCAGTGTTTCTAAGGTCATCAAATGTGGAAGTTTATACACATATTTTTAAGGCTTCTTGAATTATGGGGATTTTTATAACTTTTCATTTTGATTTAACTTTCCATTTACAAATTTTATTGACATCGAATAACATTTGCATAGAATATGACTCCTTCTCCTTCCTTCCTTCCTTCCTTCCTTCCTTCCTTCCTTCCTTCCTTCCTTCCTTTCTTTCACAGTGCATGTTTCTCAAACCCGCAGACTAGAATAGGGAAATCAGGAAAGATCCACTTTTTCTTTAAAAGGGAATTTTCACATTATTCTAGCAATATCAAGTGGGTTATATGCATCAGCACACTGCTTTAAAATCACATGAAGGGAATAGCGACCATTTGATTCATGAAATGACCAGGAAAGAGAATAAAAAACAGAATGTACTTGATGGTGATAGGATGGGAGTTATTATATGTGCTATTTGTAATGATAGAAAGGAAGAGAATATTTTCAGCCATTCATTCAATTGGTCATTGAACAGATATCCATTGAGTGCTTACTAAGTATAAAATACCTATGAAACATTAAATAAAAAACAACAGTGATTTATCCCCTGCTGTCTAAGGAGACATGGACCAGTGAAGCAGTATAACTAATAAGGCAAATATGTAAGTCAATGAGATGTGGGCCATGGTACAGCAAGTACAGGAGAACATGGGGTGCAGAGGAAGGTGGCTCTTTGTGTGTGGAGAGACAGTGGTCAGTGGAGAATAAAACCTTCAGAGTAGAGCTGTAGGAGAACAGTTAGGGTTTTACTGCTGTGAACAGACACCAAGACCAAGGGAACTCTTATAAGGACAAATTGAATTGGGGCTGGCTTACAGTTTCAGAGGTTCAGTCCATTGTCATCAAGGTCAGAGCTTGACAGCATCCAGGCAGGCACAGTGCAGGAGAGCTGAGAGTTCCTCATCCGAAGGTTGCTAGTGGAAGACTGACTTCCAGGCAGCTAGTATTGAGCACATCCACAATGACACACCTATTCCAACAGAGCCACACCCTCTAATAGGGTCAAGCATATATACACCATCACAAACAGTAAAAAGTCAGACAGAGAAATTGTAGAGGATGAAGCCCTGGGGATGAAAAACCACCTGAACAAGGGTAAGCATGCATGAAGAATGAAAGGTTGAATAAGAACAGCTGCCATAGGGGGCCACACCATTGGGCAATGAGGGTGAGATTGAATCTTTAATATGATCATATTATGAAGGACTGTGTGGACCCAGATAAAGAACTTTATCCTTATATAAGGGCCAGGGGATTCAGGGAAGAATTTTAAGTAAGGCAATGACATGCAGGATTGTGTTTTAATGTGATCCCAGTGACACATGTTTGTGGTGAGAGTATACTAGAAAATTATCCTGGAGGCAAGGCTGGCTACAAAGGCCTGGATGTGGTTGCTCAGATGAGAGATTATTTGTTAGATAGGAGTGCAACAGTTATAAATATGTATATATGTATATACATATACATATATGTATATATATTTGTATACATGTATATGTATATGTATATGTATCTCTGTTTGTATGTGTGTGTGTGGTAGGTGAAATTATGTTAGTTACTCTTCCATTGTTATCACAAATACCTAAGAAATATAACTTCATGGGAAGAACTGTTTACTGGGGCTCATAGTCTCAGATCTCCATGCAAAAGAAATTGTATTAAAAAAGCAAATGATCTCATGGCAAACAGAAACCAGAGGAAGAGAAAATGCCTGAAAGCGTGGAATATTTCCATTTTTTTTATTTCATCTGATCCCTTGGCCTATGAGATGGTACCATCCGTATTTAGGGTCGGTCTACCCTGCCTAGTTATCCCTAGAAATCCCTCACATATACACCCAGACCTAAGTTTTATTAAACTCCTAGATGCTTTTCAACCCAATCCAACTGACAGTCAGGATTAGCCATCAGAGGATTAAAGAAACAGGAGAGTCTACAAGACCCCCAGGCTTCTGAATTGAGTGTTATTTACTTAGATTGGAGAAGGAAGTATTGAAGAGACAGACTGTTTTGTGTAGGCTGAATGTAAGATGTTCATGAGACATCTAGGCATGGATACATGTCTAGACATGGCTTAGCAGAGAGACAAAGGAACTCTTTCTTTCCTGTATTATCTCATGAACTTATCTTCATAGCTACAATTCAGGGTATGAATGTATTTTAGGAAAGGTATTTTCTGTGCTTATGGAAATAACTTTTTGAACTATTAGAAAGACTGGAAAAGAAATAGTAGGGTGTGTTTTACTGAAAAGAAAAGTGGGATGGAAAAGGGAAGAAACATAAGACAATAAAATAGTTGAGGGAAGGAAAAATGAGACATCTGCACATGTTACAGAGGATTGTCTTATCTAGAATCAATGGGAGGGGAGGTCCTGTGGAGGCTTCATGCTCCAGCATAGGAGGTTGCTAGGGTGGTGGTGAGGCTGGAGTGGGTAGGTGGGTGTGGGAACACCCTCATAGAGGCAGGAGGAAGAGGATAGAATAGGGAATTTGCAGAAGGGAGACAAGGAAGTGGGACAACATTTAAAATGTAAATAAATAAAATAACCAATAAAAAAAAAACAGGAAAAAAAATTTGTAAGCTTAGCCAGGCCCAAGTATTCTTTATGTGTATGAAATATTTCTTGTGACAAGTGTGGAGGGATTTAAGGTTCTTTTGGATCTAGATGATATAGGATAAAGATGGAACACGTTCCATTACCATTAATTCTGTAGATGATGAAGGTCAGTGTTGTGATGATCCTAGAGGACTCTGTGCTTCCATGCTTAGATAATCAGCTCAATCTGATTGTCATTTTCATTTATTTACCCATTTATTCAGTCCACACTTTATAGATGTACATCTTGTGTCTGAGACACTAAGAATGTAGCTACAAGCAAAACAAACTTCTTACTACTAGAGGACATTCTTATTGAGACAAACTAAATAGAGAAACATGCAAATGCATTAGGTAGTAGTAAGAGTTATCAACAAAATAAACTGGAGTAAAAAGAGCATGATTCAGAAGTCTTTAAAGAGGTGACATTTGAACAGAAATTGGATTAAGTGACAGGAAAAATGTAAGGAGTAATTTTGGAGCATCTTGTTTATGACCTTGGTAAAAGACAACCTTTTCGAGTAGGGTTTTTGTTTATTTGTTCGTTTATTTGTTTGTTTTGTCTGATGACTGTTGAGATGTCCATGTTTTGCACTGGAGGTCAGGATTCAGAGAATTTATTTGAAAATATAAAATCCAAAGCCAGGCCTTTTACTGTCCACCTATAATCCCAGTTATTTCTGGTAAGGCAGGAGGATCACAAGTTTAAGACCTTCCTGAGTACCAGAGTGAGTTGAAAGCTAAACTGGGCAGCTTTGTTAGACCCTGTCTCAAAATAAAGAGTAATTGATGGGACTGGAGATAGAGTTCAGTGTTTGAGCACTTGTTCAGCCTGCACAGAAAGAAACACAGGACCAACCTGAGGGATTGTGGAAGACCCAGACAAGAAGTTGGGGTTAATTTCATACTTTACTATGAGGTTGGATTTGGACCATGCCCTGAAGCTGATTGTATGATTTTTTTGTAAGATTTATCAGGCATTGGGAGTTAACTCAAAATTGGACTATATATTAGAGTATGACTGGTCAAACTTTGCTGAAGTGATCTGGGAGAAGTGTCTTAATATAGACTATTTCCAGAAGCTCATGAATTCTGTATTACAGCAAGCCTTCCCATGATTCTGCAATTGTCTTGCTGATAATACAGTTTCTGGTGTATTTATCATCACAACTCAAGCAGAAAGCCCTGATAAATCTTGGCTTCACAAGGACTTGTCTACTTTCATATTGTTGTTTGCTTAACCCTTCAGTTACTGGTCAGTCCCTTTTGAAGAATTGTATAGAAACATTTAACATCATCTTCCCCTTCTCTTGACCTTGTGGGTATTTATTATTGTTCTTGGCTGCTTTAGTACACATTATTGTTTGTCTGTTTCTGCTGTGCATGCATGTATGTGGATGTGTGTGTGTGTGTATGTGTGTGTTTACACATATGGTTATCAGAAGCCAACTTTTGGTATGGCTCTTTGAGTGTTTTCCATCTTGTTTTTGAGCAATGTTTTTTGTTAACTTAGGGCTCTCTGATTTTTGTGGGCTAGATGGCCTGTCTCTACTTACCTAGTTGTGGAATTACAATCATTTGCCACAGTGCTTAACATTACTACATGGCTTCAGACTCTAGTCCTCATGTTTGTGTGGAAATTGTTTCTAACAACTAAACTATCATCCAAGCCCTCTATTATTTTTCTTAGCGAAAACAAAATTTATATAAGATAGTATCTTGCCAGCCTCTCTTGCAGCAGGGCTATGCGTATCAATTACTTATTGCTGTCATAATGTGGATTGCAAACCTCAGTGGCTTAATACAATAAGCATTTATTGAACTCTGGAGTCCTGAGTTGATTTAGCTGGAGCTCAGCTGAGCACTTCTACTGACCTGAGTGTTCTGGGTAATCTTACTTGTCTACTGATTGGCTGGCTGTCATTGTGAGCAAATGGCTGTTTTTCCTTTTTAATCAGGACAGTTAGGAAAATTCTCATGGTAGTGGTTGAGGATTAACAAGAGGATACATAAATGGTATCTTGAGGCCTTAGAGCACTCAGTTTGTCTATGTTCTATTGACAAGAGTAAGTTGCAAGTCCAGTCTAGATTAAAAGACTGTAGAACTTCCCCCTGTGTGAAATGAAATATAAAGACTTGTTGCAAAGGGCTTAAATACAAGAGAAATTATGAGTTGGGGACAATTACTCATACTATATGATCTAATCTTAAAGAATGCAATGTTTTGCTTGAGTAGGCTAGCTAGTAGCCACAAAGGGCCATGTCAAATGGTTAAGATAACAAAAAAAGAATAATAACACAGAAGAGTAGGAGGAGCTCAAGTTCCTGTTGACACAGTTGATTCTCTGAATCAACTTGGTAATCGTCTTCTGGTGGATATCTTATTATGAGAGGCAATGCATTTCTCCCATATTGGTTAAATCACTTAAAGACACTGGCTGTTTTGCCACTTGAGAAAGAAAGCATTTATGCCTGAGCTAGAAACTCATGAGTTGAGACATCCATTTCTGTTGTTCTACTTCACGAACAGATTATGTACTGTGAGAGATACTGGGTTTCTTTGCTTTCCCAGACTCCTTTGCAATAAGGTGATAGGACCATAAACCAAGGACTCATACTCGAGATTTAAATAAAATGATAGCAATATGAAGAAGGCATGGTTAGGCACATGGTAATAACAGCTTTAATGGTAATTACCTGTGGTTGCCTGATGCCACCTTGGAGAAAAGAAGAAGGCTAGAAATGTAGAGATACATTGATAGAAGCTTAATGATAGAGATTACTTTGAGGCAGAAAAGATTTTTATAAGAATGAGCAAGATTCTTTTGATGCTGAGCCAGCCTCCGCACCCCCAGCACTCCCACCCCGACACACACAACAAACTCAAATGTTTGGCAGCTGTTCAAGACTAATGGTGGGCAACAAATCAGCAAACCTTATCTTACATTCATCATCTTTCTTCCAAGGACTGGTGTAAAGACTCCCATTCTCAAGGCCTTTCTCATTCCTCTAGCCTGTTGATAAGCTAAGTTTTGCAGCTTAACCTAGTCAACCTTTTTGACCAAAACTCACTCTAGTGTGTATTTAGAAAAGATCCACTTTCTCATTCTAGCTGTCTTATGTCATATATTGCTTCTCCTCCTTGTGTTAGCAGCTAGAGATACAAAGAAGATGCCAGTGTGCATAGGTTGCCTCTAAGAGTCAGGGTCTGGTTTCCCATTTTAAGTACCCAGAAAGGAATGTAGCCTGACAGCATCCTGATGTAGCCCAAAGACACCCAAGTGTGATTTTTAACCAACAGAACTATAAAACTTGTGTAGTTTAAGTCTTTAAGTTGGTGATTATTTGTTAAACCAGCTACAGCAACTAAATAGATTTCATCTTGCCCCATGCTACAGGGGGATACCCATCATGCCTTAGAATCACACATCTGGCCGGGCAGTTGTGGCACACACTTTTAATCCCAGCACTTGGGAGGCAGAGGCAAGTGGATTTCTGAGTTTGAGGCCAGCCTGGTCTACAAAATGAGTTCCAGGACAGCCAGGGCTACACAGAGAAACCCTGTCTCGAAAAACTAAAAAAAAACAAACAAAACAAAAGAAAACCACACACATGATATGAATAATGAATACATGAATAATGAACACCTGAGGATAGCTACCAGTGGCAGGTTATCTTTGCTCTTGTTCTATGTATTACTTACCTCATTCTCCTGTTGGTGGATGGCTCTGAAGAATGAACACAATGTTGGAGCATGACCAGACTAGAATTATAGATGGAGTTCTTTAACATCTGAGGTTAATTGAGGCCATTTCAAATTTTCATGTATGCTTCAAATAAACCGAGTGAGGTAATTTTGAGTTTGTGATATCAGCAGAGGAATAAAAATGGTTTTATCTCCGGATGACCATTTGTACTGTGGAGTTAGGAGGTGAGGAATTCAGGTGGGCAGCCTAGACCTATCCTTAGAACTTAATTCTTACCTCCTAGAAGTTTTTTTTCCCCTCTTTATTTTCCCTTTCTATTCTAAGACTGAGAGCCTGGGAAATTGCAATGCATCAGAATCTCCTATGTGCCTTAACTCATTCATCATTGATATACAGGTCCATTCAGCTCTGAGGTCCCTGAATCTGCCTGGAATAAGCCTCCACCTTGCTAGCCTGAAAGGTAACCTTTAGTCATCCTCTAACTAAGCCTCATTCAAATGCAATTGCCTCCTCCTGGCTTTCACCTTTACCCTGCTCCCGGCAG
Source organism: Mastomys coucha (assembly GCF_008632895.1). Lineage (NCBI taxonomy): Eukaryota > Metazoa > Chordata > Mammalia > Rodentia > Muridae > Mastomys > Mastomys coucha. The sequence goes on along the minus strand of NW_022196900.1, from coordinate 30,321,062 downwards.
AATAGTTGCCCTCTGAGATTGATTGATTGATCCATTTATTTTCTACCATGTATATTGTAGTTATTTATCTTCAAGTCTACACTCTAAATGCCTGGATTTATTTACCTCTGCAACCCCAATGCCAGACAAACAATAAACATTTCACAAACCTTTGTTGACTAGAATAGAATTCAAGTGGCCACCGGCTATTTAGAATAATTTAATCTTTAAAACTAGAGCAGACTTCAGCAGTCATCTTGCCTGCTCTTACATTTCATCCCTGGAGAAACTGAGATCCAGGAGATGCCAATGGAGTTCTCTAGAGCCCTTGCAAAAGAATTAGGGTAGAAACTAGTACTTTCTGTCCTAGTAGATGGTCCAAATTTTTTAATGCACTATGACTTTTGATTTAGTTTGTTTCATGTGTACATTAGGATTACAGATTAAAGATGCTGTTATCTTTGACATGTGATCTTCAGAATTACTTTTGGCACTGAAGCCCAACTGGCAGATGGAGAAAGAGGCAACAGAAAAATATATAGAGCACTTTTTTTTTATGGAACAGTTTTTTTATTTCTCTTTTTAAAATAGTTTATTAATAAATATGTGTGGAGAAGGTTCATGGTTTTTGTTTGTATATGGATGGGGGTGGATGGCACAGTGTTCCTGTGGCAGTCAGAGGACAACTTTGTGGAATTGTTTCTCTCCTTCCATCTTGCTGTGGGTTCCCGACAGTGAGCCGAGGCCAGCAAACCTGTACAGTATAAGAACTTTTACCTTCTGAGCCATCTCATAGCCCCGGAGATGGCTGACCTGAAACAAACTTTTCTGCATTCCTTTTGTCAGAGCATTTTATCCAGCAACAGGGAAAGGAACTAAGGTGGGAAGTGACATATCCAGTTTCTGGTAATCAGCTGACACAGCCAGGCAGATGCAGTTTAGATGTGGCCCCAGGGTTTAACAGCCATTCTCTGCTGCTGTACCCTTGTTCCTCACATGGGTTTCCTTTTCTACTACTACAGTGTATACACCAATATACCCTCAAAAATCTGATTCTCCTGCCTCAACATCTTGAATGTTGGGATTGCATGTGTATGCCACTAGGCCCATTTTAATTATTTTTGTAACCACTCAGCAGCCTTCAATAGGCCCTAGTGAACAGGGTTGAAACTAAATTTTTTTGTTAATAATAAAGGAGAAAGTGGCAGACAGGAACTAACATGAGTTACTTTACACTGTTAAACCCCAAACACATATTGCCAGGCAATTTGTCCTTTATCTTTAAACCTATTCGTGTTTCAAGGGAAATTTAATCCCTGTGTTTCTGATTCATTTGCACTTAACTCATCAAAAATGTTGCTTTGTAAGGTGTGTTTGATGTACAGAAGGCTCATGAGCCTTTTCATTAGCTTTTCAAATGCCTTTTCTCTTTGAAGCCAAAGTTTGTGCTCTTCCAGTGCTAAACAGGGCTCAAATCTGCAAAGTCTTCAGCTACCTTCTACCCCAGAGGGCACAAATTAAGATGGTTTGTACAGATCAGCAGTAGAAAATGTATCTTCTTCCCTGGTGCATGGTAGATGTCCTTGGGGAGTGAACACATGACCATCACTCCAGGGCCTCATGTTTGGCTCATTACCTTCAAAGATACGGTTCTTTTCTTAAAGTTTGCTTACTGATTCTTCAGTACTTGGGGGTCCACACCACTTTGAAACTCCATGACCATTATAGGATGTACCAAGTAGTCATCTCTTGGTATCTACTTAGTGCTAGTCCTCGGATTCTTATGGGTACCCAAATTAATTCTCAAATTCATTGTATCAAATGATTTGGACTGTAACATTAGTAAATTTCCCTTGTATGATTTGATTCATTAATAGATGATTCACAAAACCTAGCACAATGTAAATGTTGTGAAAATAGTTATTTATGGAATGACATCAAGGGACAAAACAGTTTATATAAGTTCAATATAGATGGAATTTCTTTCCAAATACTTTATATCCATCCTTGCTTAAAAGTATGTATGTGGCTTCATGGGCATGGAGGGCTGACTACCCCTCTCTTTGTTCCCCCTTATATTTTACCTCAAACATGGTAATTAATGTTAATCACATACTTATTGTCTCCCAGGTATTCTGCTAACTTCCTCACATCTGGTAATTTATTTAATCCTCCTAATGGAGGTATTATTTCAGCTTCTTTACATATGAGGAAACTGAAGACCAGAGTAGATAACTAACTTTTCCAAGGTCCCACAGCAAGAGAGCTGGTATCGTCCTTGTAGAGCTTGATGCCACTTCAACATAGCATCCAGCGGGCTCTCTGCAGGGAGCTGCTGCTCCTTCCACATTATCTGGTTATCAGAAAATCTGGTCTAGTGTGCTCCCCCAGAAACCACAGGGGAGGCCCAATTGTACAACACAGAGGAGTTCAGAGATAAAGCCTGCCTTGGTTTACTGAGATTTGGGGTAGATATTAATGTTTGCGTATGTTTCTCACTGCCAAATGGAGACATAGAGTAGGTATGAGTAGGTACCTTGTTGGCCTGGGTTCTATTTTAATGGTATATATAAAGGGATGAGTAAAAGGAGAACCAGGTGGCACATATGTCTAACAGGGATAGGATGCTGAGATGGGGTCTTGCACAATAAGACACAGTGGGGAATGACTAAAAGTTTCATGCCTAAGAGTAAATATCGGTAGTCTGTGAGCATGCCCATGATGATTTTTTTCTTAACTAAGTTAAATGATGTGGGAAGCCCTCCCCATCAATGTGGGTGCATTGTTTCTTGGCCTAGGCTCTGAGCTGCATAAGAATGAACGAAGTGATCTGAGTAAGAGGCATGAGTACATCAATTTCTCTGTGTCTTGACTGGGAATGTGATGGAAATCTTGCTGCTTTGGATTCCAGCCTTGATTTCCCTGTGGTAATAGACTGTCACCTGGAATTGTGAGCTAAAATAAACCCTTTCTCCCCTAAGCTGCTTCTTCTGAGGGCATTTTCTCACATTAACAGAGATGGAACTAGGACAGAGCTGCAGCCTATGATCCACTTCTGTCCATCTGTGGTAGTTATTAGACTGTGGTGCCTAGAGATAGCAGAGCCTGTACTGTGCATTGCACATCAATCGTTACAAGAACTGCAGTCATTTTTAGGATTTTGCTTGATGATTTTTACTTGTAATGCACTTGTATGATTATAAAACATATTCAGTGTTGCCAATTTAGCAAATTTAGAGAAGATTGAGGAAGAAAAAAAAGATTATACATAATTGTATAACCACTTCATAATAACTTGGCATATTTCCTTTCCCCCACTGTCTCTCTCTATATTCATATTACAGATGTGAATTAGGATTTCTTGGCCCCTTGAGATCTAGTTACATTTGGCTTAGATTCTCATTTTATACTCTGCTGAAGTCCAGACTTCTCAACGTTTCTGTAATTGTCTTGGGAGTTCTTATTTTAGTGTCACCTCTGGCTTGATTTCTTGTCCCTCACACTTTTTTGGTCTTGCACTTACTTTTGGCCCCAGATCTCTGAAGAAGAGTCATTTGAACAGGTTGGCTCTTTCTTCTGGCTTTTTCCTGATGAGGGAAATTACTATCTATCTATCTGTCTGTCTGTCTGTCTGTCTGTCTGTCTGTCTGTCTGTCTATCTATCTATCTATCTATCTATCTTCTATCTATCCATCATCAATCTATCATTATCTACGTATCATCAATCTGTCTGAGGAGGTGATTGATGGGGAGAAGTCTCAATGTTGAATACACAATACACAACCCAAACAACCAGCAAGATCACTCCACTCTTACTTGTTACAATTAAATCTTTGGGTCACCTGGCTACATTAGCAACATCGATTTGCAGTGATGGTGAGGGTCAGTACTCTGTTAATGTGAGAAGATGCCCTCAGAAGAAGCAGCTTAGGGGAGAAAGGGTTTATTTTAGCTCACAATTCCAGGTGACAGTCTATTACCACAGGGAAATCAAGGCTGGAATCCAAAGCAGCAAGATGGGTACATACCAGCACAGGCACTACTCTGTGTGCTCTTGGCAGCCACCAAGGAAGGACTGTTGTTGCTGTGTATTTACAACGAAGACTAGGATAACAGGGTGATTAGGTAATTAACTGAAGGTCACTAACTATTGGAAGCTAGATTCAAACCCAGGCCTATTGATGACATTTATTAGGCAACCACGCAAATTTGAAAAGTATTTTTAAATGATTTACTGCATCCCTATTCAACTGCAGGAGGTCTTTATCATTATCTCTAGTTTGTAGACAAGGAGATTGATGGATGTTGCCTGATTTAAGTAATTTGGTCAAGGTCACTTTTGAGTTAGGTCTGTTTGGTCTTCAAATACAGCTTCCTCTGTAGTTCATAGCCATTTGCTATTGTCTGATTCAAAAGGCAATTGTTAAACACATATTCTCTCCCTGTACCCACATTTATACATCATACATACACTGGCAAGTCTTGCTCCACTGATTATGTGTGGCAGATGAAGTTTACCCATAAGAAACCATGACACTAATGGCATTATATTAGAAGTACAAAGATTACAGTAAGTTTCTGAACACTTCTGTCACAGTAGCCTTCTCTGGGTGTCCAGTGAGAGTACAGCTTCCTGTTGATTTGCTTTGCTTCACATAGATATTACAATGCGATTTCCCCTAGTGTCCCAGACTCCTTCAGCTCTCATTTAGATTTTCCTCCTAGATGCAGCCATTTAAATGCATATCGGCAGCAATTGAACCCACCAGATTTCTTTTCCGATTAGCTGGGAAGATGGTTTTGTTAGTTATCTGTGAGTTGAGTGAAAAATCTGCCAGGCTGGGAAAATAACTTTGTAACATGACCTGGTTTTGGCAGGGTAATCAGAGAGGTTATTTATGTGAATCCACATGGAGAGGAGGAAACTTGGAGAGGTCCTTGTGATGGGAGGTATGGGATTAGAGGTGAGGGAATCGAATAGAGAGCTATGTGTGGAGGTCAAGGAATGGAGGATGGGTGGACAATGTATTTACAACCCAAGATTAGCATGCGAAGTAGGGAGATTTTATGTAAGAGTGGAGAGGTGTATATGTGATTAAGGTTGGCCTTAAATTGTTTAGGTGGATGGATTTATGCACAGTTAAAGACACAGAGGCAGATCATCATTTAACATGAAGGCTCTAATATTAGCTTTTCACTGCTGTGACAAAACCATTTACCATATACAACTTAAGGAAGGAAGTATTTCTTTTGGCTAATGATTTCAGAGGTTTCGTTGTATGCTTTTATTGATTTTAGGCAGAATCATCCTGAAGGAAGAGTATGGCAGAAGAAAGCTGCTTCCTTCACCACATCCAGGAACTAGAGTACATACAGGAAAGTACCAGAGAAATACACAAAGGCAGAAGCCCAATGACCTACTTCTTTCAGTTAGCATTCACCAATTAAAGTTTCTTCCATTCTCCAAATCACACAGCCAGCTTGGGACTAAGTCCTAAATCCATGAGCCTATGGGAAAGTTTTCATATTCAATCTGTAATGCTTCTATTCTCCAACACTTATCTTTTGGAGAATAGATAAGTTCATTTTCCCTTATCCAGTTGAGGATCGATGAGGCTAGGGCATGTTTTCTAATATGGAAGGTAACCATTGAAGGGTTTGAAGCAGAGAAGAACAGAGTTAACATGATTTCATCTGGGCATACTGTTTCTTTTTCCCACTTCACAAATCAGATCTCATTTTCCCCACATTCAACAGAAAAAAAATTAAAGAAATAGAGTGGCCAAGACTTGAACTAATTGAATTAACATCATTGGGAGGAAATATCAGGGACTGGGAAGATATATTTCCTATTAGCATGTTCAGATTATATTGTGTCAGTGTTAACTTTCTACTATTAGGCCGTTGTCAGATGAGTGCCTCAGTTCTTGCAAGTGTTCATTGTAGATGGTAGAAAAGAATAAGCTGGTGCTCTTGTAATAATAATGCAGAGGCTAGTTATACAGGTAATTGAGTGACATGAAACATGGTGTCTGGGTCATGGATGTATGATCAAATGTGAATCCTGAAGTGTGACTATTTGAAGAGTTCAAGGGGCATCTAAGAGGTTTTTTCTATATGCATATGTCTTTGCAAATGGGTGTTGATTTTGTGCTGATCAGAAGTGTGGGGTGTGTGTGTATGTGTGTGTGTGTACTTATGTGTGAGAGACTGAGACAGATAACTAAAGAAACAAATTCTTCAAGAGATGGGCAGGAAGAGAGAAAAAAGGAAATAGAGCTAGACCCAAAGAGGCATATTAACAGACACAGACAAATACTACATATAAATCAAAGTGGGGAGGGGGTTAGTTCTTTTTTTCTCTATTAACTAATTTATCTACTTACTTTTCATCCTGATCATACCTCTTCCTCTTGTAACAATCCCCCACAGCCCTTTTTCCCTCCTCTTCTCCTCTTTGAAGGGGGAGATCCCCCACTGGGTACCAACCTACCCTGACATATCAAGTCACTGCAGAACCAAGCAATCTTCTACCACTGAAGCCAGAAAAAACAACCCAATTAGGGGAACAAAAGCCACAGGGAGGCAACAGAGTCATTGACAGCTATCACTCCAGTTGTTGGGGGACCTTCATGAAGTCCAAGCTATACATCTGCTACATATGCTCGGAGGACCTAGGTCCAGCTCATGTATGCTCTTTGGTTGATGATTCAGTCTCTGGAAGCCCCCAAAGGTTCAGATTATTTGATGCTGTTGCTCTTCCTGTGGAGCTCCTGTCCCTTCTAGGTCCCTCAATTTTTCCCCAACTCTGCCACAATACTCCCTGAGCTTTGTCTAATGTTTGGGTGTGGGTCTCTGCATCTGTTTCAGTCAGTTGCTGGGTGGAGCTTGTCAGAAGACAGTTATGCTAGGTTCCTGTCTACAAGTATAACAGAGTACCATTAATAGTATCAGGGACTGGTTCTCACCAATGGGATGGGTCTCAAATTGGGCTGGTCTTTGGTTGTCCATTTCCTTTCTCTTTGCTCCATCTTTATCCCTGAACTTCTTGTAGGTAGGACACATTTTGGGTCAAAAGTTTTGTTGGTGGGTTGTTTTTATCCTTCTACTGCGAGTCCTGCATGACTACAGGACATGGCCATTTCTGGTTCTATATCCCTTACTGCGAGGAGTCTCAGCTAGTTACCTCTACAGAGTCCTTGAAGCCTTAGGAAGGGCTTACTTCGTTTCTGTCACTCTTGCAGCTTCTCTTTCCTCTTTCTAATCCCCTTCTACTTTTTTCCTTTCCTGTAGGCATCCTCAATACCAACTGGCAATACCATTACATGAGTGCAAGGTGTTCATCTACATGTCCACCTGTACTGGACTCTAGGAATATGTACAGCTGACATTCTAGGAGTGCCTTCCATGTACCAGGCTCTGCATACATCAGCCTGTACCAGATCATTCTGCGGTACCAGATGTGTGAGTCTCTATTCTAAAAAACAGAACTGAGGCTCAGTGAGATAAAGTGTCTCCATCATTGACTTGGCCCTGTTTGTGACTCTCAATGCTCACACCCACTTTTCTTCTCTTTCCAAATCCTGGAAGCTTCTTTCCCTTTTCCAGTCTAGACCCTTAGTCCTTAGTAATGCTATAACTGTTCCTTTTTGGGTCAATAAGAGATATGTAAGACTGAGACTCAGTATCTGGATTCCATCTGGGGTCCTAAAACATCTTGTTTTCTAGTTGACTATCATCCTTATAATAGTGTGGTAAAGGCTTAGGGTTTGGGGCCAGGAGTTCTTGGGTTTAACCTAGTCAGTGTGACCTTATGATATAATTTTGACAGAACATTCCACTTTTGTAGTTATGACTTATTTCATTTGTAAAGTGGAGATGATCAAACTGAATTCACAGGCATCTGAGAGACTGAGCAAAATCTGTTCATGTACTGCTTGACTCAGTGACAGTGTCTTTGGGATACTGGTTCATGTCCTGTGTTCCTTTTCTTACCTGAGTTTTTTTTTTTTCTTTATTTCATCTCTGTTACTTACAACTCTCTTTAAATTTGGGAGATCTAAGTTTTGGCCATTTAAAAAGAAAGCTAAGGCCATTATTTATCCACTCATCTCATTCCTATCTATAGTTTTGACAGAGGCACAACTTTTATTTGTTGATTTATTTCTTTAATTAAAAGAACAATTTGCTGATCACCTTGTCTCTAGATGTCTGAAGTGAGCTTAAAACCTTTATCTCCAAGACTATTTTCTTCCTCCACTCATATCTTATAAAGAACCATCTATAAAGTTGGGTGTGGTGACAGAGAGCTATGGTCCCAGCACTACGGAGGCTGAGGCAGGAGGAGGTTGCCAATTTCAGGCAAGCTTGTCTTACAGAAAAAAACAAAACAAAACAAAAAAACAACCACCACCACCACCACCAACTAAACCAAATAAATAAGACCTAAGCAATGACTTCATATAGTAGGTGGCATTATTGCTTGTATGCTTCAGAGAACAAGGCTGATGGAAAGAAAATAAGCTACTTTCTTAAGGTCACTTGGCTCCTGGGGTGTTAGAGCTAAAATTGAAGTTCTAATCTCTTGAAACCTCAGCTTATGCTCTTTCTCTATATAGACCTTACGTGGTACTACCAGAAGTGACAAGGCACCCACCTTGCCCCTCTCCTGTCAGTGCTAGAAAACCCAGTTATCCATGACCTAAGGTAGATAATCCACTATGAAGTTTGGAGGTTGAACCAAGGTCTTTCTCATGGCTTCCTGGCCCCCAGCAGCATAATCAGCCCATTAGCAAGTCGCTTAAGGTGCAGAATCACCTTGCTTGACAGGCTGTCAGAGACTGGCCCAGAGGCGGGCAAGGAGGCAGGAGTGGGGAGAGAACTGACTGTAAACTTGGTTCAATCCATAATTTAATACCAATGTGATGTCTTCGATCAGTTTCATCTCTTCTAAACATTTCATGAAGCTTTTTTTCCCCTTACATCCTTTTAAAAATAATGGAGCCTCACCAAAAGAGGCAGCTGGAGGTCAGATCCCAGGCACTGGGGTCAGCAGAAATGCCTCTGCCTCCTGATGGCTACAAAAAAATGAAACATGAAATGGTCAAGGGCTTCCCATTCACCACCCTAACTGTATGGTAGTGAAAGCTAAGGCAAGGTTACATTTTCTGTCATCCAGACGTATAGTTATGAAAACACATTGCTATGAGAGAGAGCAAAGTATAGCTTTAATGAATGAAGGCTGACCGTGTTCTTCTGAATCTCATTAGGAGCCAGGTGACAATACCAAGTTACTGGTACCTACTAGGGTATCAGTCTTATATAAAAGAGTGGCTAAAGGAGGTCCATAAGGCAGGAGCAGTGATTAAATTACCTAGTACATCAGACTCTTTAGTATGCTTTCTAGAACATGATAGACAAGAGGGAATATGAAAGACAAAGACCAACCAGTTGGTGGTTTTCCTTCTGGCAGTATGGGTCCTTGCTGGGTTCTGTTTGTCTGGAGCTGAGGCTTGAATTCCAAGGAGTTCTAATTAATGTGAAATAGCCCAGAATTTAAAGTAGAAAATCTCACTCTTGTGGTCAGGTTCCAGGGATGTGGTCCATTCTCTTTCACCTGGGCCACAAAAGCAGAGCCAGAGCACCTGGGAGATACCTGGCTAGGAGAGCTCTGTCATGAAGATGGGGTTGTCTTTAAGATGAAGAGAACCTGACTTTCCCCTGGACATGGGGCTACAGTTATAGTGAGCACCCAAACTCAATAAATGGGTAAGTAGAAGGCTCATACTCAAAACGATTCTTTGAAAGGCACTTGAGAACTTCTTGAGGGAGTCAGAAAATGGAACATGGCAAAAGTCACTGCTCAGGACATCAACTGCCATGCATATACCACATGCTGAGAGTTCCGGTCATGGGGAAATGAATCTAGGGAAGCCAATGTACTTGTTTTTTTTCTTCATTATAGAGCTATTAGACATGGAACTGTACTTGTGTGCAGCCTTATCTCTCTTTTGTATACCTCCCCAGACACGATCTAACAGCTAAAGTCCTTGAGTACGACTTGGGCACCCTTTTTTTTTTTAATTAGATATTTTCTTTATTTACATGTAAATTTCTCCCTTCCCAGTTTTCCCTCTAAAAAACAAAGAAACAAACAAAAACAACAAAAACAAACCCCAGCTGCCTCCCCACTCCCCATGCCTGCCACCCCACCCTCTCCTGCTTATAGGCCCTGGCATTCCCCCACACTGGGGCACAGAACCTTCACAGGGCTGAGGTCCTCTCCTCCCATTGATGATTGAATTTGCAATCCTCCACTATACACACGCTGCCAGAACAATCAGTCCCACCATGTGCAGACCTTGGTTGGTGGTTGAGACTCTGGGAGCTCTGAGGGTACTAGTTAATTCATATTGTTGTTCGTCCTAAGGGGCTGCAAACCCCTCAGCTCCATTGATCCTTTCTCTAACTCCTTCACTGGGGACTTGGGCACCCTTTTCTAGAGGCCTTGGAATCTGGCCCATACAACTGGGAGCTAGGACAGCAGTAGCCCAAAGCAAACACCAAGGCAGAGACATCATTTTTTAGTTGTCATCACCAATGCTCCTGGAAAGGTGTCCTAGCAAGCCAAGGAAGGAAATCCTCTCCAAGGATGCTCAGTAGCTATTAAGTACCTGAAGTCACCATAAAGTTCTTAGGAAGTTTGCCGCTTTGATCCATCTCTCTAGCAATTTCCATTGACACTGATCCCTCTTGAGTCAAGCATGAGAGAGGAGTGGCCCCTAAGATGGAAGGCACAGGACTAGTTTACCTCTTTAGTGGCTCTTGAAATATTCAGTTTCCAAAGCATCAGGCTTATCCATGCTTATCGCTAGTTTTAGTCCATCTAGGACTTGTGTGTCCATTCTTTTATTTCGATTACAAATCTCAGGCGAGATCTTCTTCATAAGAAGAGTCCTTTTTCTGCCAGTTCTCCCTTACTTGTGACTAATGGAGTCTAGATAGATGGGAAGGTCTGTCTAAATCACTGGCATATGTCTGTGCAATAGCTAAGACCACAATCTGGGTCTCTGCAGTCCACTGAGAGGGCTCAAGTGCATGGGAGAGGACATGTGAAGTCAAGTTGTGCCCAGGTAGGCATTCCAGTCTCCTTTCCCTTTTGCCCTTCTTCCTCTTCCTGTCCTCCTCTCTCAGCTCTGATTTCTCCTCTCACAGCAACAGTAACATAAGCTGTACAACAGCATTTATTGAGAACTCACTGTGTTTTAAATACCACATTAAAATCTGTCATTCATGTCAATGCCCTTCCCAGTGATCCCAAAAGACAGTCTATTTTGCCTATTTGAGAGGTGAGAAAAGTCATAATTAGAAAAGTGAGAAAAGGAGGGATCCCTTGATTTTATGGCCATCAAATCCACTTCAGTCTGGACAAGCCCTTAGCCACTGTCTTAATTTGGAAGGCATGATGTTATGAGAACACATTCCTATGTTGAGCTAGCAAGGTACCTGTGTACCCATGGCTCTTCAAGCTACTTTGCCATGTTTAAAATGAGGTTCTTCTTTATATGGTGCTTTACTTGTCTTGATATTACTGGGAGGTTCTGATGTAGATTAAGTAGAAAGAACTAGACTTGACAGTTTGATGAGGATGGCAGGTCCCATTTCTCTATAGATCTCTATATATTAAGTGCCTAGCTTAGTGCCTGGAATGTATATAACAGGTGATTATTAGAAACTTAAAGAGCAGTCACCATTCCTGTCTCCAGCATTCTACTCTCTAAAGACAGGAGGCCCTCACTTAAAGAAACAGGGGACTAGGAGACAGCTCAACTGGTATAGTGCTTATCACATAGGCAAAGGGGCCTGAGTTTGATTCCCAGAACCCACATAAAAAAGCCAGTTATAGCTATGCATACTTGCAATCCCAGTGCTGGGGAGAGAGAGAGAGACAGGCAGATCCCTTGGTCTGAGTGGACAGTTAGCTTACCCAAACTGGTGCAGGAGAAGTCCCATTTTGAAAATCTAGATAGAGCATTGCCTGAGTGACAACATCCAAGGTTGTTCTGCAACCTTGCACATGGCCTGCATATGCACATAGATATATGTAGTGACATATTTCATGTACCCCCATCATGTTCATATATAAGTACATACACACACACACACACACAGAGAGAGAGAGAGAGAGAGAGAGCGAGAGAGAGAGAGAGAGAGAGAGAGAGATTTTGCCCTGTCCCATTCCCTGTGGAAGGGGTCTGAGGTCTGAAGCAAGTCTGTCTCTGTCCTTGTGGCCTCCACGGCTCAGCTTCCTCTGGAGGTTATCAGTGAATACTTGGTGGGGGGAGGTGGTGGAAAGCCCAGGACTGTGGAGAGAGAGGGAGGCAAATTGTCCCTTCAAAGCATTTTCTTCTTCCTTTTTATTTTTTAATTTCATTTTTTTTCTTTATCCAACGAGCTACAGAGCTGAAATAATTTATTTTGGATTTGAATAGGATGCGATAAGCCGAAGAAGGGGCGGCCGGGTGGACACGGTGGAGGCATTAGGTTTTAAATTAGTCATTTGATGCTGGTTTGGGGGGCCAGAGCAAGGGCTCTGGCTGGCAATGTGGCGCCTGGGCCTTTGACTGGCTGCAGCCATGGTCTGGGTGGGAGAACACAGAGATTTGCTAGAGTGAATACTGCAAGGGATTTGGGATGACGCATTCTGGGACTGTCTCCCTGGTTTTATATTAGGATTTTCAAGGGTCCCTTGCTCACTTCTCTGCTTCTACTTTGAGTTTGAGTGAGTCTTCTTTTTTTTTTTCTAGCCCCAGTGGTTTTTTTGTTTTTTTTGTTTTTGTGTGTGTGTGTGTGTGTGTGTGTGTGTGTGTTTGTGTGTGTGTGTGAAATGGAGATGGTAGTATTCACACTATCACAAGTCTTGTGAACATTTTTTTTTTCTGGAAAAGGTCATTCTACAAATGCTTTTGTATTTGCAGGCTAGACAGGCTTTATTGCACTCCTCATTTCTGCTGAGCAGCATTTGAGCAAGGACAGGCACATAAAGAACTGGATGACGGCTGCCTAACTATCCAGTCCTATCCCACTTAATGACAGGGATGGAGTCTGAGAAAAGTGTTTGGGACGATCTTTGTCATATAAACGCTATCCGATAAGATTGATACAAACTAGGAATGCTGTGATATCATTAGGCTGGGTCACCTGATGGCACCACTGTCACAGATGTGGTGCTATTGACCAGAACATAGTTATGTAACACATGACTGTATGTTTAAAAAATTGATATTAGCAAAAACAGAGGACATGCAGCATTTAGTCTTCAGGCTGTTGGAGTGCAGGTTCATGGGAAAAGTTAAGCAGGGGCACATTGTGATGTGCGAGTCTGTCACATGCCCTGTCAGAAGCCTCTTAATGTTAACTCTCCTCCTCTACTTGGTCTCCTTCAACTAAACCAGCTACATCCCAGCTTGATGATGCCACCTATCTGCTTAGAAGCCCGGAGAGGTTCCCTGCTGTGTGTACAAGGATAGCTAACCACCTTTTCACGATGCTTAGGTGTTAAACCCTCTGTTCTTACTAATTTTATTCTCTGCACAAACTAGGTCCCTGATTCATCCAGGGAAAAGCCTGCAGGGCTTTTGAATTTGCTGTGGGGTTCTTTCTTCCTTTCCCCACCCCTCTGAGAAACTGCCATCCTGCAAAGCCCACCCAGGAAGTCCCTTACCAGGGAAGCCCCCTCTACCTCCTGGTAGAACTAGGAAGAAATTTATTCCTTTTATTTTACTTTACTCTGAGAAGCTGGAACTTCATGTCCTAGAACTTGGCCCCGAGTGGCCTAATTGGGAACAAAGAACAAAGGCTGTGACCATCTAAGCTTTCTACTGGCCACTTCTTAGGAGCTTTCATTTGCCTTAGAGTAGATTAGGTTTGTTCTTTTGAAAACTCTCTTTAAGGCTAAAGGGAGGGACCCAGGAAGGCCTTGCCACAAACAAAACCAAGCAAGCCTGGGTCTTTTATGCTAGCCTACTCCACAGAGTAAAAGGCTGCTGATACATGTAGGATAGAAAAAGGATCTTGCTGGCAGTAGGAATTTGTTTATAGTTGTGTTTCTGATTATTATTATCATCATTAATAATAATGAGAATTATTACTATTTGTATTTATCACTCAAAACAGTTGCTTTCATTATGACATTTTTACATATATTGTACTTGGCTCAAATCTGCTATTCCTCTCTTCCCTTCCTGGTGTCCTTCCTTCCACCTCTGTCATGAAAATGTTAATCCTTATTGTTACTTACCATTTTTCTAGTTGGTTGATCTGGGGCAAATTGCTTTACCTCTGCAAATTCATTTTCTTATCTTTCAATGAAGCAAATGCCTGTGTCATAGAATTGTTATGAGAATATGAAAAATAATAATGGTAGTCATAGTGACAAATGTTTGCTGAGTGCTGTAAGGGTTCAGGAACTATGCTAAGTACTTTACAATTGTTAATTCATCTGATCTTCACCGTGGCCTTGGAAACAAGTTCTATTTATCCCTAGCTTCAGATGGAAACACTGAGGCCCACAAAGGTACTTAGCGAGCAACCTTGGTGTATGAACTGCTCTGTTCTAACTTCATCGCTTGTGTTAATGAGATATCTTCACAACAAACAACTCCGGGGAGAACAGGCCTATTCTAATTCACAATCCCAGGATAGAGTCCATTGTTGTGAGGAAGTCCTCCTGGTAGGAGCTTGGCATACCTAGTCAGTTGACACTCCACAGTCAAGTACAAAGAGTAATGAATGTGTAGTCTTCTCTCCTGTACGCTTGCTTTTGCTCAGCTCAGTTTACCGGGTCATAAGGTTCAGAACCTCCTACCTAGGGAATGGCATAGCCCACAGTGGTCTAGATCTTTCCACAGCAATTAATTTAAGACAATCTCCTACAGACATGCCCACAGAGCAACCCAGTTGAGGCAGTTCCTCATTGAAACTTCATTTACTAGCAATTATAGATTGTATCAGGTTGATAGTTAAAGCTAACCATCACAAGCCTCAGATCTGCCTATCTATGAATTTATGAACTAAGAGTGCAAGTTTTAGTGTTTGCCACACAGTGGGTACTCAAGAAATGCCACATTCTTCCTACTCTTTACAAAATTGTGTAGACAAGATGGGATGGCTGTATTTGACTCATTAGGGGCCAAATCTGGCGTCTACAGTCTCATTTCCTTCTTATTGTCTTGCCAGGGGAGTATGAACATCTGGGTCTGTTGTTGGGTGGGGGCTGAAAGGCAGACACTATGCAGAGGGGGCACAATGCTTCCCTCAATCTCACCTGCACCCATTAACCAGATGGAACTTGGAAATGAATCTGAAAGTGCAATGAGGATGACTTGAGAAAGAGATAAACACCTGGTGGGAAAGAACTCCATTTTCTTTTTAGAGCCATTACATTTACAGTAACTCATGAACTCGGCACAAACCTAATTAAGCTTAAGTAGAGAAGCCTAAGTTGAAGAGAACATGTACAGGGTATGAGGTGGTTAGAAAAGCAAGCACTGGGATACAGTGAGTATCATGGAAACATGGTTGGACTTTACATAGGGTGAGCACATAAGTGGGCTTACTGTCTGGACTATGAGGGTCTAATGTTCATTCATTAATTGATTCCCAGTTTGCATTAACATTAGTGGGACTCAGTTGCTGAAAGAACAAAAGAGTTTTGTGTCTAGCAGGCAACCATTCAAATCCTTCCTCTTTTGTTCTTTAACTTGGTGATTTGTTTTATCTGAGTTTTGATTTCTCACCTGCAAGTTGAAAACATCTATCTCCCTAATGGGCAACTGAAATAAAATAATGGTGCTTGATACCCTGTGTTGTGGGAAATCATAAAAAGAAACCACCAACTCTGCAGGTCCTGGTTTTCTACTGGCAGGCTTCCTGTGCTCCTGCTGCCGATAGTTCTCTTCAGCTAGATCCTGCAGTGTCAGATCATTGTGTTCCCAGCTCTGACTCGCTTGTCTCTGGAGCTGCTAGTTCCTTCTCCACTATAAACTCCTGTCAT
This sequence comes from Mastomys coucha, assembly GCF_008632895.1. Taxonomy (NCBI): domain Eukaryota; kingdom Metazoa; phylum Chordata; class Mammalia; order Rodentia; family Muridae; genus Mastomys; species Mastomys coucha. The sequence goes on along the minus strand of NW_022196900.1, from coordinate 30,305,029 downwards.
CGGTGGTCCCACATTGCAGCAACCAAGTAAATCAAAACTCTTGAAGATTATAATTAACCAATCAGATCTATGTATCGGTAAATTCTCAAATTTCAAGGTGCCAATACAGTAATTTCAGAACCAATTGATAACGATAAAAGCTTTATCCCAATTATTCTGGCCATCTAAAGCCACACTGGCTCAGGCTCTTCCTCCTGTCCGTCTTCCTCCATCTTGGCCTTCTCCCCTTTCTCTTAGAGGTTCTTTGTCTCTGCAACTCTTAGCTCCACCTCTCTTTTCCCTGTCCAATCACAGGCCTCCTGCTGCCCTAATATTTTAGTGTCATTGGACATGGAAAATCCTGTCACAATTCTGCTAGGCACATGGTAGATGCTCAGGAAGTGGTCACTCATGTGGCTTTGGTGCACTCTCTTGTTTTTGTGGGACAGAAAGCACACTTTCTTCCGCTGCCCTCACAAGTCATCTATCTGCCTGTTTCCTTTCCTCATACTCTGTAACTTGGTAGAAGACCTCTGTCTCTAGTCTCAGTCGTCATTTGAACCTCCAATAGTTAGAAGGAAGGACATTAACAAATGTGACATATTCAGTGTCTTGATAAAATACTTGTATACTGTAGCTTTCTCTCTTTCCTGATTCTTTGTGATTCGCTGGATGTCCTGCTAGATGAGTCTGCAGCAGGGTTGGAAGCATGGTCGTGAGGCTGAGACACCAGGGCTCCCTGTCATGGCCCTTCTAGACCATTCAGCTCCTAGCTATGCCATGATATGTGGAAATGTCAGCTCTGGTAAACAGAGCTGCACAATCAAGATACAGAATCATGAACCAAGATCATTGATGCTTACTGTTTTATGATCCTGAGTTTCTTAAGGCTTGTTATGCAGAGTTTACTGTGGCACAAGTTACTTTCTATCCATGTTGTAGATACTTTTCAAAGCTTAGTTCAAATTCCTACTCCTAGCCAGGATATGGAATCGACCTAAGAGTTCAGAAGTGATATATGAATGGATCGAGAAAATATATAAACATATACATATAATGTAGTTAGTCTTTACAGTAAAGGAGAATACATCTGTAACAATATGGGTGAACCTGAGAAGCATTATGCTATATAAAATAAGCCAAAATCAGAACAAGTACTGCATGACCTGCCTCACATAGGAACTCTGAAAAAAAAAAAACAAAAATAAAAAAAAAAAAAACACCACCACATTTCTAAAAGCAGAGGCTAGAGCTTGTAGCTGCTTGGGAGTGGTTTGAGGTGAAGGAGAAATGGGGAGAAGTGAGAAGAGAGGTGCAATGTTTCACACAGACAGAAAAAATGATTTCTGGATACCTTTTTCACAGCCTGGTCACTGCTGATTATAGCAAATACTGTATTGTACAATTGAAAATTGCTACAAGAGTAGATCTTAAGGGTTCTCATGGCACGTACACTTGCACAAAGAAAACTATGATTGGTGATGGATATGTTATGAGATTGTAGTAATCATTTCAGTGCCTGCAACCTAGTGTGACAGTGGACACCTCAACTATCTACAAAATAGTATATATTCACTTGTCAATTTTAACTCTATAAATATGGTGGAGGGAGTCCACCAGGAAGCATTTTAGAAACAGCCATCTGTTGATCTGACCCCCGAGGAGACTTTTCAAGGTTTAGAATTTCATACTGTGCATTGAAGCTTTAGCTAGCTAGCTCTGAGTTCTTGCAATAGGGCCAGATAGGACTATGGCTTTTTAGGTTGTAGAACACAGGAAGGAGATTGTTTTCTTTGCCTTTTTGCCACACATTTTATGACATTTCCTGGGAAGGCAGAGAAATGAGGCTTTGAAAGACCCCCAGAGCTCGGGAGAGCCTCACTCAAGTCCCGGGATGACATGACCACCCAATAACTCACAAGAGACTGATCTTGCTGCAAGCGCACGAGGTTTGTTTGGGATAACGGGTACCGGGGTCGATCTCGTAAACTTGCAGGCCAGAGGAGTTCGACCCCGAACACAAGAAGTGAGGAGTATTTAAAGGGAAAAACCACAAACTGGGGTGTGTGTGAGGGGGTTACCAAGGAAACATAACAAAAAAACACTGGAAAATTTCAGAGGGACCCAACCCAAAGTAATCAGTCAGTTAGGAAGGGGCACATATTCCTTCTAGGAATGTAATCTTCATCTATGGGTCAGCAGGGTGGAGAGCCTCGTCAGGGTGAAGAGCCTCATAAACCAGTAGACCTTCATTCCTAGTTCTGCCCTCATTGTGGATCAGTCAGGAGGGGCAGGTATCAGGAACCAGAGCCCTGAGGCTCTGAGTTAGCCAGGTTCCTGGAACTGGCCAGTCTACATTCCTGGGTGGCTACAGTGGCCCTTCATGTCCTTTTAGGTAAAGGTTATACACCATACATCTCTACTGATACATTTCTATTAAATGCTTATTTTAAAATTCTAAAATTCTCCAGCCTTTCAGCTGGAAGGAGAGGCTGGTTCTTTTAATTTTTTTAACTTTTTTATATTGGATATTTTCTTTCTTTACATTTCAGAAATGTTATCCCCTTTCCCAGTACCCACACACTCAGCACCCCAGAAACTCCCTATCCTGTCCCCCTCCCCTGCTTCTATGAGGGTATTCCCCCACCCACCTCCATGACCTAGAATTCCCCTACACTGGGGCATCGAGCCTTCACAGGACCAATGGCCTCTCCTCCCGTTGATGCTCAACAAGGCCATCCTCTGCTACATATGCAGCTGGAGCAATGGGTCATTCTATGTGTACTCCTTGATTAGTGGTTTAGTGGCTAGGAGCTCTGGGGGGGGGGTGTTCTGGTTGGTTGATATTATTGTTCTTCCTATGGAGTTGCAAAACCCTTCAGCTCATTCAGTCCTTTCTCTAACTCTTCCATTGGGGACCCCATTGGGGATCCCATGCTCAGTCCAATGGTTGGACTGAGAGCATCTGCCTCTGTATTTCTTAGGCTCTGGAAGAGCCTCTCAGGAGACAGCTATATCAGACTCCTATCAGAATGCACTTCTTGGCATCCACAATAGTGTCTGGGTTTGGTGACTATATATAGGATGGATCACCAGGTGGGGCAGAATTGTATCTTGGATATTCCGAACATGTGGACTAATATCCACTTATCAGTAGTGTATACCATGTGTGTTCTTTTATGGTTGGGTTATCTCATGCAGGATGATATTTTCTAGTACCATCCATTTGCCTAAGAATTTTATGAAGCCATTGTTTTTAATAGCTGAGTAGTACTCCATTGTGTAAATGTACCACATTTTCTATATCTATTCCTCTGTTGAAGGGAATCTGGGTTCTTTCCAGTTTCTGGTTATTATATATAAGTCTGCTATGTATATAGTGGAGCATGTGTCCTTGTTATATGTTTGAGAATCTTTGGGGTATATGCCTAGGAGTGGTATTGCTGGGTCCTCAGATAATACTACATCTAATTTTCTGAGGTACCGCCAGATGAGTCTTGTTCCTTAAAGGCAAAGCTGTGGAAAAATCACAGTGGATGCATGAAATTGTTAATGTGACATTTCCTAATGTCTGACTTTTGAATATAGTGACCCCCAACCATAAAATTATTTTTGTCACTACTTCAGTAACAGTAATTTACTATGAAATAAAAATATCTGATATGCAGGATATCTGACATGCTACTCCTGCAAAAGTGTTGTTTGATGCCCCCAAGGTGTCTTAATCTACAGGCTGAGAACTGCTAGCCTAAAGCAAGCTTCCATTTGGTGTCAACTTGTTGCTAGTGTGACTGTCTCCAGGGCAGTGGTTTATCCAGTGGGTGGCATGGTAGAAATTCTGAGATCAAGGTAGCATGGGAGTCATATACCCCATTATCAGCCAGTGTAGCATTTTCTTGTTCTTTCTGGGACCACACAATATGTGAAGTGGTCACCAGTATCTGGGATGGGTGGTCTATCATCAGCTTGCCTTAGGCTGCACTCATGTCATGTTGAATTTCCTATGCAATCCCTTGTGTGAAACCCATGCTTTATTCTCCTCAGATGACACAGCCACTTCCTTCATATTAATACAAAATAGAGGGTAAGAGGAACTTGATTATTTATTACACCCAAGGCCTTAAAGAAGGACTTTCAAAAAGGATGGTGAGTGTGTACTCTCTGTAAACATGTTTAAGTAGACACAGAATCATTACATTCTCTCTCTCTCTCTCTCTCTCTCTCTCTCTCTCTCTCTCCTCTCTCTCTCTCTCTCTCTCTCTCTCTCTCTCTCTCTCTCTCTCTCTCTCTGTGTGTGTGTGTGTTTATATGGTATAGGTAGGGGCTAGAGGACAACCTCTTCATTCTTCAAGTGCTGTCTGCCTTGATTGTAGGAACAAGATGTTTGGTTCGCTTTAAGACTCACTGATTATGGAATATTGGCTGAGTGGTGAGCCTCAGGGATCTGCCTGACTCTGTCTCTCCAGTACTGGGGTTATAGGATATGACACCAAACCTAGTTCTTCATACAGGTTCTGAGGATTTAATTTAGGTCCTTATGCTTATGAGACAATCATATATGTAACTGATCCATCTCCCAGCCATGCATTGACTTTTCCTAAGGATGAATTAAATGACTTTAGCTACTCCTAAAATAACAACTAACATTTATGATTTTTCTATGATACCACCAATAGAAAAATTATAGATAGAACACAGTATTAAAACAGACACTAATGCAGTAGCAATTTTGGTCAAAGAATGATTTTCATGATTATATGTACCCTGCAGCCTACGTATTATAAAAAATAGCACATCAACATGTTTTCTTTTTTTCCCCTGCTGGTTCTGGCAGGACTATTATCAAGAGAAGAAAGACTTTAATGACAATTCCCATGTCTCTATAAAGGCCTTTCATGTCTGGCCTCAAAGCTGTTGGGAAGGAGGCAGGTCTGGCTGTGGGGACTGGTGTGACTGTCCTTTATCTGCTGTCTCATCTCTGCTTTGCTTACACAAGGCTGTAAAAATGCTTTGCTACTAGGGACATCAACTGGACTGTCACAGGGTATAGTTTAATAGAAATTGAAGACCAGCAAGGGAGAAATGCTTGTCATCAGTGACATGAGCAATGAGGAGAAGGAATTGATACAATTGATAATTCTTCAGGAGTATAAGAAAGGTCAGTGTCAAATCCAGAAAGGCAAAGTAACAGCTGCTAAGCACTTAATGTGTACTCAGCTCTTTGAAATTCCTTTGTAGTAACCCTCACAGCAACTTTGTGGGAGTAGAATAATTTCACCATTTAAGAGAAGGAACCATTAAGACTCAGAGGAAAGAATGTATTTTGGGTGACATAACAAAGACAAGTCTGGAATTCAGTTTAAACACAAGCCTATGAAGTTCTACAGCCACCCCCATCTTCATGGCATCACATATCATGTGGAATTTCCATAATCCTAAAGAAATTAGGCTATAGGCTGAATAATGCCCAAGCCAGATGTCTCTTTCATAATCCCATGGCCACAGGAATTTGACCTAATATAACAGAGGAACTTTGAGCATGTAATTATGTTAAGGATTTTGAGTACAGATGTTATCTTCCAGGCTTAAAAGGAAAAATCAAAAAGGGAGAACAAGAGAGTCAGAGCTTAGAGGAAGTGATGTTATACTGGAAAGAGAATATGGAGTGATGTGAATGGCAGTCAAAGAACATAGTGACTTCTAGAAGCTTGGAGAATGCAAAAGGCAAAGATTTTTGGGGCTTTCTGGATATCCAGTCTGTTTGAATCAACAAGCTCCATGATCAGTAAGAGACCTTGTCTCATAAAAAGATGGAGCGTGGTTGAGGGAAGAACTCAATATTAACCTCTCCATAGACATACACACAGGTTCATCAATGCACACAGAAATATAAATGTAAATGTGCCCCCTGTACACAACTTCATGGCTACATACACACATACACATACTTCCCCATCTGCGCACATATATGTATAGGTTCATGAACACACACGTATACATATGTGTATATACTTGTGAGCACACACACAAACATTAAAATAAAAACTTTTCATAGTAATGTGATATCACCAAGACATTGGACCCTATGATTAAAGGACAGACCTCTTGAACTGTTGTTTCATTCAGTGTTGTATTGCTGTGAACAGCAAATCTTTTAAGGAAAAGCATTTAACTGGGGGCTTGGTTACAGTTTCATAGGCTTAGTCCATCTATTATCTTCATGGCAGGAAGCATGGTTGTAAGCATTGGGGGCATATTTTTAGAGATATAGTTGACAGATACATTTTGATCTGCAAGCAAAGGTGGGGGGAGAGGGAGAGGGAGAAGGAGAGAATCTGAACCTGGTGTGGGCTGGTGATGTCTCTAAACACATCCCTAGTGATACACTTCCACCCACAAGGCCATACCTTTTAATCCTTCTAATCTTTCAAAAAAAATGGCTACTCTCTGATGACTAAACTTTCAAATAGATGAGGCTATAGGGGCCATTATTCTTCAAACCACCACAACTGTACAGACTGATGTGTTAGAATGGTGGCTCGCATCAGGACATACCACAAACGAGGCCCAAAAGTTTCCATGTGTAAGAGGTTTAATTGAGAGGGAGAGAGGGGACAGTAGCGGAGAGAGAAGAGGGAGAGAGAGAGAAGGAGGGAGGAGTGTTCCCCATGTGTATATATATATATATGAGTCTGATGTAGTGGCCGCAGGTAAAGGTGGGAGGTGAGCCCAGTGGATTCTGGGAATATGGAGGCTGTTGCCCTGACAACAGGTCTGTGAGGCCCACTCGTGATATTACGGACTTTGGAGGCCCTGATGCTAACATACCTCCCTTTTTGATATTATAAAGAGAAAGAAAGAAAAAGGGAAGGGGAAGCCAATGCTGAAAAGAGAATGGGGGCCTAGTATTTCTTAAGCTACTTCCTGCTGTCCAGGGACGTCATCAATGGGGGTTATCTGACTCTCACCATTGGGATCCACTGGGTAAATGTTCACATCAGGTTCCTCTGTGGACAACAGCTCATCTGTGGGCAGGGGCTGGTAATCCTGTAACAGGAGCTGATTAATAGTTTGGTTAGAAATTTTTTGTATTTGTCATTGAAGAAACATAGAAATAAGATTAATGAGGCACGGAACAAATAATAACACCAGGAAGATGACTAGGAAAGGGGTTTCAAAAGGGAGTATTCACTTCCATATGGGGTTTTCAAAAATCCCAGAACTGGAGGTCTCATAGTCCCTGAAGTTTTTTTATGTCTGACTGTAGCTCCTGAATTTTATTTCTTACTATCCCAGATTGGTTGACGTAAACATCATTCTTCTTGGAGGAACAGGCAAAGACCACCTTCTTTAGCTGTCGGGACACCTAGTTCCTGTCTGTTCTGAAGCACTACAGCTGCCAAAGAATTGATCTGGTTTTGGATAGTAAGCACAGTTTCAGACATTTTTTGAAAATTGCTTTGAAACTGGGAAGTTAATGTATTATTTGGGGTCATGGAAGTCATTATCTCTGCAACTCCAGTACCAACACCTATGGCTATTCCCCTAGCAACCAAGAGTGGCACAACTTGGACTGCCCTCTTATGTTGGGCAGCTATCATATTTACAACTGGGATTGGCAGAGGCTAGTTTCCCTGGATTACTCCCAGTTCAGGGAAAAGAAGTACTAATGTGTAAACTCCTGACAAGCTGGCAGGTAGGTGATATGCCTGAGTGCCACAAAGAATTGACGTGTTTTGGATTGCAGGGCATTTTGGCAGAGATGATATATCAAGGGTTATGGTTCTATTGGAGTCTAGGGAGCTCAGAGTTCCCAGAGAATGGGTCCCAGAGGCCTTAAAACAGTTCACCACACCAAAGAGAGGGACAGAGGTAAGGTATGGAGTCATGGTGTCATTGGAGTAAGGGCAGCTGACAAAGGGTGAGGTAATGTTATTTGGCAGTATCACTGGAGATGCTGTAAGTGACAATTGTGAGTTAGTTCCAGGGGGTACACATAACCAGCAATCCTTAAAGTGTCCAGGTCTGGTGACATTAATGGTGACATTAAGTTGGTATGCTGAGGTCAAGGTCTGAAGTAAAAGGCAAAATGACAAAAAGGCAAAAAAGTTAGTGCCATTTATGAGGGGTGATGTCAAAGAGGTAAAGACCTCAGAGGAGTGTTTGATTATCTCCAATATCCAGGGGTTGGGCAATTGAGACATATTTTCTCTGGATATGGATGGTACTTACTGGGGACCTGGACTGATTTTTATGGTAGAGCTTACCAATAACTCTCGTCTCCCACCCAGAATCCCATGGGTCTTGTATGTAGAAAAAAGGTGTCTTGCGGTGTTGATAGAAGAAATGATTGATCCATGATCCTAGCACATGTATCTGGCAAGAACAATATGGGCAGCCCCCATATTTGTCTGGCCATTTTCTACAATAATCTTTTGTCTGGAGAAAGCAAGTATAGAGATCATAATATTTAGATGGTATTTGGATTGGTTCCTGGCATCTGGCTATTGAGCAGTTTCCTGATCCTATTTGGAAAGACTGTTTGTTATCTGTGGGGGTTTCTTGAACCTCAATTCTCCAGATATAAAAGCTATCCTGGATAGAAATGAACAGGAGGGGGAGCACAAGAAACTCATGTCTAATCCAGTGAGGTTGAGCTCAGGTTTCGGAATGGAGTCTCATTTTCTGGGGTTGGGGACAAGGTGGGCAGTCTCATTTTCCTCTGGAGCTTAATAGATCATGGTCCTGTTAAGTTCAATGTGTATGAAGAAAAGTCATTTTTAGGTGGAGGAATGAAAAGTTTGAGGTGAGACAGATGGACCCAATGAGAGAGTCCCTCAAGTTTAGCAGCTGTAGGGGGTCACAACAGTTACCTTAAAAGGGCCCTGCCATTTGAGAGGGAGAGGTGAGGGCCGATGACCTGGAGGAGATAGTACTTGGTCTCCAATGTTGATAGGCAGTGGACAGAAGACAGTGTATGGCCTAGGTAGATGGTGGTCAGCAAAGTTCCATAGGAGAGAATGGAGGTGGCAAAGTAAAGGGGTAAGTAGATAGTCTGGGAGGGGAGAACATTTAGGTGAAAGACCAGGAGTTAGGACTGGACGTCCATACATGAGTTCAAAGGGAGAGATGAGGAGAGGTTGCTTTGGGAGAGCTTATAACCTAAAAAGAGCCAGAGGTAGGAGTTTAACCCAATCAAGGTGAAGTTTCTGTGACAGCTTAACAAGATTTGTTGGTGCTGTGACTGATCCACATGGCCGTGATCTCTGCCGGTCCCTGCTGTGGAGCAAACAGTGGCTGTTGACAGAACCACCAATTTCCAGGTCTTGGCACCAATTGATGTGTTAGAATGGCAGCTCGCATCAGGACATACCACACACTAGGCCCTAACAGTTCTGACGTAGGGGCCGCAGGTAAAGGTGGGAGGTGAGCCTAATGGAATCTGGGAATATGGTGGCTATTGCCCTGGCAACAGGTCTGTGACAGCTCTGCCCATGTGACATCACAGGCTTTGGAGGCCCTGATGCTAACACAGACCATTTCTGGTGTGACTGAAATAGGTATTTTGTAGCAAGTTGCATAAATCAGTCCTAGTCATATACATGTACTTGTCCATATAATTTTCCATGATCAACTGAGAATTAACAACCAAAAATCCAACATCTAATCTCTTACCCCACAAAGTTTAAGAAGCACAGATATAGGACCCTGTTGACTACCAAGACATGGACATTGTGAGATTCTAGGTTTTAAGTCTTTTATCTACATTTGGCTCTCAACAGAATTGTATTGACATTTATGTATGCATTTTGTGGATTTGAAGCCTCCAGATTGAATATCTCCTTTGGCTTTTAGAGACTCAGAAAGCCCTTCCCTTGTCAACTGATGTTGATTTCACTAACAAATCTACTGCACCCGTTTTCCATGATATGTTTGTAATTCTAGATCTTTGGGTTTCATTCACACCTATCTCTGGCAACCCAGCACCAAGAGGATAACCAAGGCACATACCGGGCTTTGGTGGACTGGAGAGTGGAAAGTTTTCTCCTTGGTTTTGTGCTACAATTGCTGAACAAGTTCTCTGTAATGGTTTGAATCTGAGTTGTCCTACACTGGCTCACATTTTTGGTTCCTTCTTGGTATAGTATTTGATTATAGTACCTTGACTGCTGTAAAGTGGGGCTTGGCTGGCAGAAGTAAGTCACTAGTGTGCATCTCTGAAAGTTATAATCTGGTCCCTGCTTCCAGCTACTCTCTGTTTCCTGGCCTGCTAAGAAGTGATCATCCATATCATGCTCCTTTAGCCACAAATGGACCAGCTCTAACTGACTTGCCTTCTCACCACGATGTCAAGAAACCCCTCTTTAACCATGGGTATTGGTAAACTTTCTTCTTTTAAATTGTTTCTGGCAGAAAACATGGTCACAGTGATGCAAAAGTAACAAATATTATAATCCCAAAGCAGTATTTGGGTCCTCATTTTCACAGACTTTCATCAACTTACCTCCTATGGCCTGCCAGCCAGGATTTTGCTCTCCTAGGATGCTAAGCTCATCCAGAACACTTGCATTGAATCGGGTCAGGAAGTAGGCACTTGTACCCTCTTTTCCATCACTTCCATTTTCTTTTTTTTCTGCATGATTTCCTTGGATATTGAACTGGACAGTAAAAATCTAATAGGGACATCCATAATTCTAGAGTTTGAGTTTAATCTTGAAACAAAATCAACAGGATTAACTATTGAATGAGATGTGCTTAAGAAGGGAGTGAGGAAAATAGGGTGATGTTTATACAGCTTCTGTATGACCCATTTAGAGAGTGCTTCTATCTCCATTCATCGGTATGGAGATACTGGAGAAGAAACAAATTCAAGGGAAAATGGCAATCCCACTATTGGACATTCTGAGTCAAGAAGGCAATACCAACATTCTTATGTGGTCTCAGGAAGAAGACAGGAGCCTCTGATACATAGGAAGTCCCTGGCACTTTTCCTGAGGCCTCTGTTTTAGGACCCAGTGTGCATTTCCAGTTGGCCTGTGGTATTTTCCTTCCAGATAAACAACTTTCCAGAGTGCCAACATTAGACAGGGTCATTCTGTAATTGTGATGAGGTTACAGACCTCTTCACAGCCTTGTCTGGGTACAGACAACATCAAGGTCACTGTGAAAATCAAAGAAGCAACAGCACCCTGGCTTTGTCTGAGATGGACTGCCGTGTCTATTTCAGCTTTACCCTTGCTGGATTCTTCCTTTCTTTGTATCATGCGAGATTCATAACAATATTCCAACTGTGGAGTACCCCCAGCAGGCAATTGTGGTGCTTCAGACAATTCCTATGTGCTGGACACCCACATTCCAAATAACTTAGTAGGGGTTCACATCCCATGTTTTCTCAGCTCTTCTCACAGAGATACCTCAAGGTTCTACGTGATAAAGCATTCTCAACACTGTGACAAGTGCTGCAGTCAACTTAGTTCACCCATAGGTGTGTTTGCATTTCAGGTATGTTCCTGGCAATTCTTCATCTGGAAGAGATTGACAGCTCCTGAATCATGGTTAGTGATGATGTGTCTAGATAGCCAGAACTGGCATTACCTCATCCCCAAATGTTCCTACTTGTTCTGGTCCCAACAGTCCTGCAGAAACTTGCAGACTGAAATGGTTTCCATTACTAACAGCTCTCTTGTTTTTTTGCTTATAATCTCCCTTCCGTGATTTCTACCTCCCATCAGTTTACTATGCAGTTTTATTCCATGACACCTCCCCCATTTCCCCTGGGTCTGGAAGAAGTTTTTCCCACTTTTATTCTCTCTCTCTCTCTCTCTCTCTCTCTCTCTCTCTCTCTCTCTCTCTCCTCTCTCTCTCTCTGTGTGTGTGTGGTGTGCCCTTGCACATGCGAGTGTCATCTCTCAGATCTCAGGTGCCATCCACCTTGTTTTATAAGACACTTGTCACATGGGGTAGTCTGTCTGTCCAATGAGACCTAGGGATCCAACTGCCTCCACTCCCCTTGTAGAAGGGTAAGTGCCTGCTAACAAGCCTGTCATTTTCTCGTGGATACTGGGAATCAAACGCAAATCATCATGTTTGCAATCAAGCAAACTTTACTGGCAGAGTTCTCTTCCCAACCCCATATGGATCTTTCTTCTAAGGGTCTTGCATACTATTTCTGTTTGCTTCCACTGTGAACAAGATTTGCTGCACACCTCTGAACCATGGAGGCAGAAAAACCAAACTCCATTGTGCAAATCCCTACTGGAGCAAAGGAGCAGGCAGCAGGAGGTGCCCTCTCCAGACCTCACCCTGCAGCTCTGGCCACCCTGAGGATGCAGCTCACATTCTTGGGATGTGGATTGCCATTGATCCTCTCCCGGAGGAGTCTGGCAGTTCTATTTGGCTATGAAAAAGAGCCTGCCATGTTGATGAATTATTTAAACCTTAGCAGCACCCAATTATGCAAATCCGATTATCTGTTTAAGGGCAGCTTGGCTTGGAACAGCTTGTAGTTGTGATACTTATTATTATTATTATTTTGGCTGAAAACCTGGCAAATTCAGTTGAAAACGGAGAGTTTAATTTCACCCGAGGCCTGCTTAGCCCAGAGCTTCATCCTTGATGGGGTGGGAGGCCACCTTGGTTTGTCTGGGAATGCTTTTGGCTTTGTTATTTTCACTCAGCTGTGGCTTGGGAGGCACCTCTGACCAGTTGCTTCCATTGCTTCCTCTTGCAAAGTAGAAAGCCAGAGCTGCCCATATTACATGCAGGATTCCGATAGACTGAGGAGTAACACCCTTGTTGTAAATCTACACTAGTCTCCCCTCATTCCCACTGCCTCTGTTCTACGAGGAGCAAGTGGACAGCAAGGCTCAGGGATTGACACATAGGTCTTCATCCAAATTTGCTGTGGATTAACAAGTGAATAAAGACTGCATGGGTGGCATAGAACAATTAAGAGACTTTAATTTGCCCACAAGAAACTCAATCAATCCCAGTCTTGCTCTGAGAAACTGGCTCAGGTCCTTTTCTGAGCTTCATACTCAACTGTCCTAGAGAACAGTGGCGAAGTTGTTTTGACCTAAATTATGTCTGTGAACTTTTCCAGTTCAGCAACCTGAGAATTGATTCTTAGCCTGAGTAGGATACCAAGGCTAGCTGTATGTGGCCTGTACAATGGCTCAAGGCTGGTACTTGGAAGGGCTTCATGGTTTGTTGTATATTGTTGCCATGTTCATGATATTTTTTTTTTTTTGAGGCAGGGTATATGTAGTCCAAGCTGGCTTCAAAGTGACTATGTAATGAGGACAACTTTGAACTTGGCCCAAGAGGAAAGCACTGCACTGACCCTTCTTGCTGTGACCCCAAACAAACTGGGATCCATTTTCTGTGCTTGGACAGTTCATTCTGTCACTTCCTAATGGGTGCTTCTCATCCTGGACTTCCTTCTTCCTCTAGCTTTTTATGACTGCCCTGCTGACCCCACTTAAGCCAGACAGAAATAGCTCTTCTGTCCCACTCTTGAGCCAGACTGTAGTCTGCTCAGTCTAATCTCTTTGATTATTGCATTAAATAGGCCACAGAGCCAACATCCAAGGAGACAAAATACCACAAACAGCCTTTCATTGGAAGTGTGTGAAAGGTCTTTAGAGTGGCAGCTAGGGACTGATTATCCAGCCAGCAGAAGCAGGAGCTGGAGCAGGAGCAGCAGTAGCAGCAGCAGCAGCAGCAGCAGCAGCAGCAGCAGCAGCAGCAGCAGCAGCAGCAGCAGGAGCAGCAGGAGCAGCAGCAGCAGCAGCAGCAGCAGCAGCAGCAGCAGCAGCAGCAGCAGCAGCAGCAGCAGCAGCTACAGAAAGATTGCAGATCTCAGCCTGCAATAACAAGGAGCTGAATCTGCCAAGACCCATTCTCTTTGAAAGTGGCGTCTAAGCTTCAGGCAAGGGTTGCAGAATTAGCTAGACTTTGACTTCCATGTGAAACCTGTTCAGAGAATATAGTTGGCTGTACAAGGACTTTTGACCAATAGAAACAGAAGCAGTAGGCGAGTACTGTTTTAAGCATCTAAATGTGAATAGACTTTGCTTTCATAGATTTTGCTTCCCTTGGAGGGTGGGGGTGGGGGATACTAATAACTCCACAGTAAAGATTCAGGCCTTCCATTGCCCAGGCTTTGCTGATTTGGTCAGACCCATCACTTATTGCTCTGTCCATATCTGCTGTGGTTAGCTCTCTTTGATTACTTTGAAGGGCAGTCTTTCTTATTGCACCTTTGTTTATGCACTCTAGGTTCTGGAATATTCTCCTTTCTCAGATAATGTTTTCTTTTCTTTCTAGCATCATTTTTTCCCCTTGGAAACTTTGTCTAGATTGGCAATAGTACTATCTCAGCTGATAGCACACCAGACTATGCCACTTCTATAACCTTCTCCTTACTGCTTTGTGAGTACAATTTTCTCTATTTTCTACACAAGACTGTGATTTTTGATGGCAGGTGCCATATCTAGTTTGTGTCCATATCTTTGAAGTTAATATAGTGTTGTAACCATGCAGGTGCTCTGTGAGTATGAATGAGTAAGAGTTAAGAGATTCGACTTTTAGTAAATACCTTTTGGTGACTTATGTAGAAAGTGGAAAGGTGGGACAGAAAACATAGAAAGTCAGAAAGAACTTCCAGCAGTCCAGTCAAGGAATGATGAGTTAAAAGTATAGTAGCAGGAAGTCTGGAACTCATGCAGAAGTGAAAATTGTAACAATAAATGAAAAATATTCATAAGACTAGCATGTGGCCCTCAGACTCTGGAACAGCCTTTCAATCCATAAAATACTTACGGAAGCATAAAATAGCCACTCCCAAATACATCTAGAATACAAATTGGAAACTTGGTGAATACAGAACCAGAGAGGCTTACCTATTAACTGTAAAACACATAAGGTAAGTTTCTCTTGACCTTAGGAAAAGCTGGGGAAATTTGAAGAAAAATATGACACTGATACCTTGGGACTATAATTACCTGTAGATGAAACCACCATATTTCTGCAGGAAGATTGCCAGAGTTCTGCTCCTTCTAGCCCTGTTTCCCTACACTGTCTTTCTTGTATCTATCCATCCAGCATGCCCTATTCAGAAACAGTGATTACCGACAAAGATAGAAATTGTGTGTGTGTATGCACACTACAAAAGCATTTTCCATTGTAAAATTCAAGCATTACAAATGAGGAACTGCAGACCAAAGAAAGGACATGGGCTGACTCACAGTGTCATTGCATGATGGCAAGAGTCCTACATGTCTTACCTGCTCCAAGAATTAGAGAACTAGTCATCGGTGTAGGGGCATAGAGGCAGAAAGATTCAGAAGTTCAAGGTTCATAGTGAGGCCAGGGTAACTAATAATTGCATCAAACCCAAACCAAACTAAACCAAACCAAACCAAACCAAACCAAACCAAACCAAACCAAGAACCAGAACCAGAACAAGAACAAGAACCAGAACAACCAATTAGCTCTGGCCTTGCTCTGGGGCGATATGATTGTTTGAATGACCCCCATGGGCTCATAAATTTTAATATTGACAATCAAAGAGTGGCATTCTTTGCAAGAATTAAGATGTATAGCCATGTTGTAAGAAGTATGTCACTGAGGCTTCACATTGAGGTTTCAAATAGTCCATTCCATGCCTGAACTTCTCGAGCACCATGTCTACTTGTGTAATTTTCTGTTTCTTACTATCATGATAATGGACAAAACCTCTGAAACTGCAAGACATCTCCAATTAAATGTTATCTCTTCATAGCAATTGAATACCAAGACAGGCAGGACATATGTTTTACCCTGCACTTTTAGACCATTTAAAGAGTCTGTGACTTTTTTTAATGAAAGGGGAAACGGAATAGACATTGTGGGTAGATGGGGAGAAAAGACAGAACAAGAGTGGGAGGTGGGGATAGGAAAAGGAGGGATCAGAAATGGGGAGGATATAAAAATATATGAAAAAATCTTAAGGAAAAAATCCTCTTTTTCTTTGATTATTATTATTATATAAAAGTACATGTATGTATAAATATAAAATACAACCTACTGAGACTGCTTTTGCTTTTTGTTTGTATATGGTTTCTGGACTAATCACTTTGTATTTAATAACCAGTAGAGGTTTTATCCTTAGAAAAAAGCCTTGGAAGAACTAGAGAGGAGAAGAGTTGGAGAGAGAAAGAGGAAAGTGATACTATTTACATTTTAATTAAAAATGTATCAATTATTGGTTAAAAAATTAAAAAGAGCTATAAATATGAAACAGAGAGCATAAGAGATAGATAAGGAGGGGTTGAGTGGAGGAAAAGAAAAAAGAAAATGATTCCATTACATTATAATCTCAAAAGATAAAAAAAAAATGACCAAAAGATCTATTATGGAGGTAGAATCTAAGAAAAACATTAGCAAATTATGTTTTATACTTATTACAAATACAAAGTTTTGGTCTCTGGGCTGAATACTGTCTGACTCCTGGCTCTCTGGACAGTGTCAGGGATGGGCCCGCTCTCATGCCATTGGTCTGGAGGTAGACCAGTTATTGGCTGGTTACTTCTACAACTGCTGGAATACCTTTGCCCTAGCACATCTTGTAGGGATGGAAAATTGTAGGTTAGAGATTCTGGGTTTTATTCCTTCACAGGAAGCCTTACCTGGTTACAGGAGATGGCCAGTTCAGACTATATCTTCTATTGCTATGAGTGTTAGCTAGTGTCACCCTCATCAATTGCTGGGAGTTTACATGGCCCCAGCCTGTCCCAGAGATACCACCCTGACTCTCGTATTCCAGTGTCTCTCTCAGGATCAACCTGCCTACACCTGATACCTTTTATTTCCATCCCCACCTCCCCACCCCTTTTCAGTCTTCTCTACCCATCTACCCATAATGCCTACTCTGTCTCACTTTCTCAGTGAGATTCATTTGCTGTGTTCATTTTCTTTTTGGGCCCTCTTTGAAACTTAGCTTCTTTGTGTCTATGGATTGTAGCATGGTTATCCTTTACTTTATGGGTAATACTCACTTATAAGTAATTACATACCATGTTAACCTTTCAGGGTTTGGGTTACCTCAGTCAGGATGATCTTTTCTAGTTACATCCATTTGCTGGCAAATTTTATGATGTCATTGTTTGTAATAGCTAAATAATACTCCAGTGTATAAGTGTACTTACCTCATTTTCTTTATCCATTCTTCAGCTGACAGACATTTAGGTTGTCTCTACTTTCTCTTTATTGTGATTAAAGCTGCCACTATAGAACCAAACACAAAAAAGAAAAAATAAGTCAATGAAATGATTCCTAATGATATTCTGTTATACTTATAAATTGGCACCTAACCTCATCAGAAAGGCTTCATGCAATAACTGATGGGAACAGATGCAGAGACCCAACAGCCGAAACATTAAGTGGAGCTTAGGGAATCTCTTGAAAGAGGGGGAGGAAATATTGTAGGAGTCAGAGCGGGCAAGAACACCAGAAGAAAATCCACAGAATCAACTAACCTGTGCTCATAGTGGCTTACAGAGACTGGACTGCCAACCAGGGAACCTCCTTGGAACTGACCTACACCGCCCCCCACACATACATGTTTCAACTGTATAGGCTAATTTCCATGGGGACTCCTAACAGTCGAAACAGGTACTGTTCTGTGCCTTTCTCTCTACTGGGTTTCTTTGTCTAGCCTTAACAGAAAAGGGGGTGCTTAGTCTTACTGCAACATGATATGCCATGGCGAGTTGATAACCATGAAGGCTGGCTCTTTCTTTTTTTGAAGAGAAACAGAGATGTGGAACAGGGGTAAAGGGCAAGCAGAGAAAGAAAGAGGTAGGTAGGGACTGGAAGGAGAAGACAGAGGGAAAACTACTGACAGGGATGTAAAATAATAAAAAAGAATAATAGAAGACATAGTCTGGGGCTATGGAGTGAATCAGTGGCTAAGAATGCTTGCTGGGAAAACATGAGGTCCTAAATTCAGATCTCCAGAATTCATGTAAAAACAACACATGGCCATGCCTGTCTGTAATTTCAGCAATCAATCTTGAGGGAGGAGAAAAAGATCTTTGGGACTTGTTGATCTCCATCTTAGCTGAAAAAAAAAATTGAGTGAATTACAGATTCAGTGAGAAATATTGTTGCAAGGAAATGAGTAAAAGATGATAAAGGAAAGCATATGACATATTCCTCCAGCCTCTGAATTTGTATGCATGGGCACACACACACACACACACAGATATACAGATACACAATTTTCTTCTAAAGGCAATAAATAAGCCAAAAGAAACAAGTTGAGCTAAGGAGGGCACTGCATGAAACAAGGAATTTCAATTACTCTCTAGTTATGACTGAATCAAAACAAACTCTAATTATAGACTGTGTAGAAAGAACAGTGTAACTACATGAATACAGCTTACCAACATAGATAGAATATTGCCAAAGATACAACTAAAGACATTTTCATAGCCTTTAATAATTTTCTTATCAGTTAGGAGAGAGCATAAAAATATAAAATTGGCTTTCAATTTGAGTAGAAAGAAATCTATACAACTAGCTCAAAGTAGAAAAAGCAAAATAATTAAGACAAGAAATTAACAATAAACAGAGCAAAAAGTAGAGAAATTGCAAATGAATCCAATATTAGAATCTTCTAAGGAAATTAATACAAAAATTTTTGGCCATCTAGAGAACTGGAAAACACCCTGAACTTTAGACATTCAACATTGGATAATGTAAAAGGAATCTAAGCATAGATAAATTGGTAGTTAAGGTAAAGAACCATGAAATCTAACTGTTTATAAATTTGAATACCTGGATAAACAGAATGAATTATATAAAAAGGACACAAGGAAATCAAAGTCAGTATATCACAGGGATTCAATAAACACATATGTTTATTGAAAGACAATTTTAAATAGCTAAAGTAATAAAACAAGCCTAGGTCACCAACAACAGAGGAGTAAAGAAAGAAAATGTAGCATATATTTATAGTGAAACATTTTTAAGCCATAAGGAAGAATGAAGTTCTGTAATTTGGAAGAAAATCAATGTAACTGAAATATTCATATTAAGACAGTCTCATAAAGACAAACACTGCTTTCCCCCTATTATTTATAGCTTATAGAATTTGGTATAGAATTTAAGCATATATATGTGCTTAAAGTCATATATATATGTATAGTATACATATATGAAGTAGTTATAAAACTACTTCAAAAAACAAAGTTGGTTAAGGTAAGGAAGGAACATTTACAGGAAGTACAAGAGGTTAGGGTAAACGTGTTTAATTTACAATGTTTACTAGTATGGAAATATTTTAAAAATATATTTAGGTGAAAATGACACAGTGTATCCATAAATATGTGAAAAGAGATCTCAAACAATTACCTTAAAATTGGTAAGATGATCATATATAATTGCTAGGTAATTTTTTCTAAATTTTCATAAAGCAAATTATCTTTGAAAACATTTTCAGTGCATAAAAAGTAAGGGAAGCAAAACTAAAGGAAGTCTGTGTAGCAATTTCTACATAAGTTAGAGAGAAAAAGCCTTGGTACAGAGTTTCTATATGTAGCTAAGTATACAATTAGCTGGAAGAATTTCTTAGCTATGGGGTGTTCTCAACCTCTGATAGGAGTAATGTGTCACATGAGTGTAGAACTGTGGATCACTCAAGAATTTATGCTGGGATGCATAAATGTTCTAAACACACACACATACTTCTATCACAATGCCCTACAAATTACTGAATTATAGGTACATCAAAGAGAAAGCTTGTTAAGGTTTAAAAACAATAAGTTCAGAAAAAATTCTGAGAATTTTTAATGAAGAAAAAAGGTATGTCTTTATCTAATGGCAGAGCTGACAATTGCTTTCTAGGTAGTAAAATAAAAGAAAATAGTAATAAGACTTAATGAAATGACTAAAATAAATACAATTGCTAAAGAAAAGTAACATTCTTCAAAACACAATAACCATATTTAACAGCTAAATATAAACTAAAGAATCATTTTACTTACACACACACATACACACACACACACACATATTTTCAATTAGAAATGGTAATATGGGGTTGTTGAGGTTGTTCTATCACTAAAGTGTTTGCTTATCCAAGTAGAAGAACTCAGAGTTTGCATCCCTAGTTACTATGTAGAAGTGGGACATGGCACATACATATGTGAAAATAGGTATAGTCTCAGTGGGAAACATGAAAGGTTTGTTGTTTTTTTGTTTTTAGATTGTAATTTAATTACAATCCTCCCTTCTTCTTCCTCCACCTGAACTTACTATATACCTTTTCATTCCCCTTCAAATCTACAGCCCTCTTCTCCACTAATTGCTATTTCATTCAAATATATATATATATATTCCTAATTATAACCTTTAATCTTGATGTTGGCTTAAGAAATAACTAGGACAAAAATTCATAGATCAAAGAAAGTCTTCATATATTGCTAGTGGAAATGGTAACTAGCCTAGTCACTATTAGAGTCAACATGGAAGTCCCTCAAAAATCTGAAAACAGAACTACCATTTATTTGCTCTAGCAACACAACTCCTGAGTATTTTCCCAAACGACTCTAAGTCAACATCACAGAAACACTTGTACAACAATGTGTATTGCTATTTATATTGGCTAACTTAATGACATCAACCCTGATGTCTAACCACAGAAGCATGGATAAAATAAACATGGTTATATATGCACAATGAAATATTATTTAGTCCTAGAGAATACTTTTTTCTTATAGGAAAATGGGTACAGATAAAGATAATCACTGTAAGTGAGTTAAATCATTCTCAGAAAGATAAAATATTATGTTTTCACTCTTTGTTGGTCCCAAGACTTTATATAACTATCTAAAGAAGAATATGAGTATATGACATTAAAATAAAAACAAAACTGCCTAGGCGACAAAATAGAATAATGGAGAAGGAAGAAGGCGAATAGGAGAAGAGAGGCTAATAAGGGGTATGAAGATATGCTGGAAACCTATCATATCCTTATATAAAAACATTTCTTGCTGTGCAGTGGTGGTGCATGCCTTGAATCCCAGCACTTGGGAGGCAGAGGCAGGCAGATTTCTGAGTTCCAGACCAGCCTGGTCTACAGAGTGAGCTCCAGGACAGCCAGGGCTATACCGAGAAACCTGTCTCGAAAAACAAAACAAAACAAAACTAAACAAACAAACAAAAAACCCAAAACCAAACCAAAACCAAAAACTTCAAAAACCTACTTCTTATGTATCATGTACAATGAAGATACAGAATGAAAAATTTAAAAACTAATTATATGGAGAGGCTCAAAGAAGAAAAGGAGAAGGAGGAAGAAAAAAACAACAAAATAACAATATGATGATGATGATGATGATGATGATGATGATGATGATGATATGATGATGATGATGATAATAATAATAATAACAAATATTTACCACAAAGGTATGACTCTAGGAGATAAGTGAAGGATCTCTTTGGGTACATCTGAAAGGGGGTCTGTGTAATAGAATTAGATAATGAGGTCTCTGATGAAAGGAATGAATGAATTCTTTGGTGGATTCATAGTACAATATGATAGGGTTATTGGAAAGTGATGAGAGGTGGGAGATAGGGTCTACTTGGAGGAAGTAGGTTGAGTGGAGTGAAGAGTGTTCAGGGTGCTATATTTTGACATCTTCTGGTATCTTCTTTCTCTCTTCTTCTTGTCTGCTGTGAAGGAGCTCTCCTGCCCCAGGGTCCTACCACCACATCCTTAGCCTCACAACTGTCCCAGAAATACAGTCTTGTTACTATGGACTAAACTCTCTGAAACCTTGGACTATACTCTCTGAAACCTTGAGTCAAAATAAAGACTTCATCCCTTAGATTGTTCCTGTTTGTTATTTGGTCGTAGCTACAAGAAAAGTAATAAACACAGACGACAGTGACAAGAGTTATATACAAAGCTTGCATCTTATAGTTCTATAAACTATGAATAGGTCCTCATACATAAAATACACAATTTTATCTATAAGGACATTGACTGGAATATTATGTAAAATAATGAATACCAGAATTAGGGGATTTATTAAATTATGTATTCCCATAACATGGAGCATTATGCATCATTAAAATGATATAGAAGAAGCTTAGTGCCATTTGAAACGTTGCATGTTTGAGTACAAAATGTGGAGTTCTGAGAAATGTAGAGGGTGTCATGTTTTGCATGCAAATGTATACACAGTGTGCAATTATATATGTGAGCATGCACGCACGAGAGAGGAAGACTCTCATGTCATACCTCAAATCTCAAATATGAGTACTGTAATTTCTTGTTAAAACTTCCCTGGATTTTCAAAAAATTCAATAATGCATATATCTGATTTGATAATCTGAAAAATATCAAAGACAACAAACACAGCTTCTATCACAGTGCATGGCCCATTTTCATCTTTTCCTATAGATCTTTACTCATGAATAATAATGTAACCTAGACATTCACAGAGGGCCCTGTTTCTCAGACTCAGTACGTCAAAGCTCTCTCGACTTCTTTTCACAGCTTCTGATGGTTTCTGGGGCCCACCACCACTGTGCTGTCTTTTGGTGTTTTGGTCTACACTCTGCATGCACTTGTTATTTTTTTATTTATTTATTTTTTAAGTATTTTAGTCAGTCTGAGCATGCAGTTCAGACATCTCCTTCAATGCCTAACAATCTCCTCACCAGTAACTGTGGATGATTTCCTTACATGACTGAAGTGTGTGTCCTGTGGGACGTCCCATGCCCCTCAAAGCAAGAGATCTGACTATTTTCAAGCTCTCTCTTCTCCCAGCATTCTTCAGTTTCTTTCCCACAACTATACTTTCTAAAGCTTCAAGAGAAGTCTCTCTTTTTCCCCTCATTATGACTCACTTAGTTTACCTCTTTCCCGAAAACTTACTCCAGTGATGGTCATTTCCTTACCAAGAGGAATGTAGGTCACGGATATGGAGGGGAGAGGTGAAATTTTTTGTCCATCTTGTCAGGTTGACGTACTATATAGTCTAATATATATACAATGTTATTTACCCTTTTCACTAATATTAAAATGACTTAATACTGCTATCAGTTTTCTAAATTAGTTCTTTTTAAAAATTAATTTATTTAAATTTACTTTGTGTACATAAGTTTGAGGGTGTCAATTTCCCTGGGACTAGAGTTGCAGGAGGTTGTGAATGCAATGTCTGTGCTGGGAATTGAATGCGAGTCCTGGAAAGAATAGCCAGCGTTCTTAACCATCAAGCCATTTCTCCAGGCCCTAAGTTAAATCTTATATTGGAAGAAGAGGTGGTGATCTACTTATTAAGATTAGTTTTCTCTAAAAATAGTCACATTCCATTCATTTTTTTAACCTCTGCATTCTCTCTGCATTGGTCTAAATGACTGAGGTTTGCTTTAGGAAGGAAAGCTAGGGGTGCCTGAAACCTATGTAAGCAGTGGGCTCAGGGGTGTGTCTGTGTTATTTCATAAGGGCTTCAGATGGTTTTTGAACAAAATGAGTGTATAAACATGTTAGAAAACTACAGGAGTTCATGTAGACCTAATGGGCATTCTGGCATCCTCCTAGCTTGGTCTCCTAGAAAAGGAGACCAAGGTAAGGGGGCATTGCTGGGTGTTCAATAGTGGGGAATTGTACTTTTGAATTGAGCCTTGGGCTAGTTGTGAAATCATTTTAAGATGCACATTCCAGGCCTAGGGAGCCTTGGTGTTGCACTCTTGTTTCAACAAAGAAGTACAAGAAAGTAAGAAGAGGATCTAATCATGAGGCATAAGACTGGCCTTTGATACCCTTTGGCTGAGCTTACCTTGCTCTCTGTGACTCGTTCCTTACCTGTCTATTCCACGGCATACTCATGTCCCATTTCTCCTATATTTCCTGACCCTATGATTCTTATAATAGTGTTGACAGGAACTGTCCTGTGGTGAGGGCCACTTCAGGTGACATACAGAACAGAGTAGATACTACAGGAATGTTAACAAGAGTTGTTTTATTTTTTTTTTTTTTTTTTTTTTTTTTTTTTTTTTGTAGCTCAACTTTAAAAAATAGTTTTTTATCAAATTCTCACTGTCTTACCTCCCAAACCCTTTTCTACCTAGAATCTCTAGAGTGTGATCTTATTGAGAAAGAAGGTCTTTCCAGGTGTGATTAGTTAAGATGAGGGTATATTGGATTGGGGTGGATTCTCATATCCAGTGACAGATATACTTGTAAGAAAAGAACACAAAGGCCTACATTGGAGAAGGCCTCTGGGAAGGCAAAGGCAGAGATTCCATGGTGGCAACCAAAGTCAGGATACACCAGTATTTGTTAAAAGCCACAAGAGTACAGGAATAGAAAGGAACGACTCTCTTCTAGAACTTTCAGAGGAAGCATGACCCTTCCAGCCTTTTATGTGAGATGCGACCTTTCAGACATGTGAAAGAACAAACTTCTATCATTTCAGCTCAGCAATTTTCAGGCAATTTGTTGTGGTAGCTATGTCGTAGGCACCTAATATGTCACTTACCTTTGTCCTATTGATCCAAACACCATATCCCACAAGAGCTAGAAGTGGCTTAAAGTCAGATAGCTTAGAGACTGGAGAAGAAGTAGGATATTTTTTGGCATGCTTGCACACGTGTGTGTGTGTGTGTGTGTGTATGTGTGTGTGTGTGTATGTGTGTGTGTGTGTATGTGTGTGTGTATGTTTATGTGTATGTGTGTGTGTATGTGTGTGTGTGTGTGTGTGTGTGTGTGTGTGTGTGTGTGTGTGTGTGTGTGTATGTGTGTGGCATGACAGATTTTTCAAGGAAAAATGTTGGGCTTATGTTATGAGAAAGTAATGAGTGACCACAAAATACTCTTGGGGGTGAGTATGACAGTGTCTTGTATCACTGGAGCAGAGGCAGGGGCTCCAGTTGAAGACTGCAGATTTGGAGCATCATGTGTGTCCTTGATAAACTGTTATTTAGCCATCTGGAACTGGGCAAAAACAACATTCACTAGCTTCTGGATTTTTTTTTCACAGCTGTACCAAGGACAGTATTGCTTATTTCTTCTGTCATGGATGATTCTGTGCTGAGGCCACATGTGAAATGAAGCAGAAAACATCAAATAAATAGTCTAGGACAAAGCCTACTTCCTCTTTTCAGGCAGCAGAGATGCCACATTGGGGGTTCTGTACACAAAAACTTTCACTGCAATCGACTTGGAATTGATAAGAAACTACTGCTCATAATCTAAGTGTGGACATAGAGCCCAGTGGTTAGAATTTTATGTTCAGTAGTCGATCTCTCTGAACACTGGCTTGTGCTTCTGCAGTATAAACTTGTAACTATGAAGTTTGGTATAGACTTCTCTCATCTTAGAACACTTTCTCTAGTTTTTTTTTCAAGTGCATATGAATATATATTATATATAAAGATTTAAAATCATTGATTTATATGTTTATGTGGCTCTTGTGTTATATATGCCAATGGTTTATATACACTATGTGCACACAGGTGCCTGCAGAGCACAGAAACGGACATTGGATCCCCTGAAACAAATTGACAGGTGGTTGTGAGATCCTAGGTTTTCTGTATGATCGGTGAGTGTTCCTAACCACTGAGACATTTCTGAAGGGTAACAGCTTTGAGAACAGACTTTGCTGGGCAGGTGGGTGCCTTCTTTGAGTGTCTACTATGTGAAGAAGATGCTCTTTTATTTTTCTTTTAGCTACGTGACAGCTTGCTTCTTTGTACCTTGGGCGTGGGAAGGAGCTTCAGGAATCTTAAGCCTTGGTTGGAGAAGTAGTTCATGGAAAGACCAGTCCAGAAAAGCTTCTCACCCATAATCTGAAATATTCTCAGTGGCTTGCGGAGGTGCTAGGACAAGTTCCAGGTCCTGACTCCCTCTCACAGATTTCTACTGTAGCTGCTTAACTGATGTTTTCTGAACTATTCTCTCATTGTTTTCTGTCCAAGTCCTCCATGTGGAAGGAGAGTCTGTTTACTTTCCTGGACTGTCTCTTTACCTTCCTCCCTCTGCCCATTGGGTTTGAACACCTTTCTGTTTAATACAATCCAGGGTGTTCACTGCACTGTCCCTCAGTTGTTGACACTTTTCCCTTCTGTCATCTCACAAGTGCATTGAATGAATAAATAAATCATGGACCTCAGAAGTGGAGAAGAAAAATCAGCTGAGCCAACCTTCTCATTATTTACTAATAACAAGGAATCTTAATGGGTGGCGATGTAAACATGAAATCTTTAATTTCCCCTTATTACTGCTGCCAGCTGTGCCTGCTGCTCCTATGTCACTGAGTGGAAGGCTCTTCTCCACAGCCTGTAGACGCTGGCACTGTCAGCTACTTTCAGTATTGAGGGAGTTGTCTTTTAAGTATCAAGAACCATGTTTGTTTAGTAGTAAACCTTCAAACTCCTATTAGTGTTAAAATTCCCCTTGCTTCACAGAATATAGAGACTTGAGTGACTGGGGAAGAGGTTTGCACTGGCTCAGCAGCCTCATCTCTCCTCCCTGCACTTTTATTCCTGAGAGGGGGGTTGGAGGAAAATGGGGAAAAGGACAGAGAGGGGAATATGAAGGAATATGCTTTAGCCTCTCTGAGCCTACATCTTCTCAATGGAAGGAGGAGAGGACAGGGACTCGGAAAGAGGGAAGCTGAAGGAGGGGGAGAAGGAGATCTGAAGGAATGTATTAGGAAAGGGAAGAGGAAGGAACATTACATTATTGATCCTTGAAGACAGGTCTCCTTCACTTCAGTGGTAAGGGCTGATCCGTTTTGTGAGTAGTAAGCTCAGAGGGGACTTCAGTATCCTCGATAGCTCCCACTGATGGGGGTTCAATCTGAAACTTGTCCTCTCTAATTTGTGCATTTTTATGTGTTGGGCCTAAATTTGGAAGCTGACCTCCTCAGGTAGTCTCATGGGCCAAGTCACTCTGAAGGCAGCATCTATCGATCAGCTGTTTACCACAGCTTCTCTCTGTTTTAGGATCCCAATACTGAGATATATAATATACTTATGACCATCTAGTGCAGTGGTTCTCAACCTGGGGGTTGTGACATAATAAAGCCATAAGGAAAGGAAGGAAACATGCATCTAGTATGTGTTTGCGAAAGGGTTTGTCCATGCACATGTGTGTGTGTGTGTGTGTGTGTGTGTGTGTGTGCATGTGCTAGTGTTTGAATGTGGGCTGGGGACATGTATACCTAAAGTTGTTGGGAATCTTCTATGACCACTCTTCACTTCACTCATTGAAGCCAGGTCCCTCAATTGAGTCCAGATCTCACAGATTTGGCTAGTCTATCTAATCAATTTGCCGTGGTGAGCC
This sequence comes from Mastomys coucha, assembly GCF_008632895.1. Classification (NCBI taxonomy): domain Eukaryota; kingdom Metazoa; phylum Chordata; class Mammalia; order Rodentia; family Muridae; genus Mastomys; species Mastomys coucha. The sequence goes on along the minus strand of NW_022196900.1, from coordinate 30,277,704 downwards.
CTATGTACTGTAGTTTATTAGTAGTCTGCTATGTACACCTACCAAGCATTTGGGTTCTGAGTTTCTGATCTTCAGGCAGTCCTCCCACACTTGCACTACAAGCATTTGGTCAGCTGAACCATCTCCCTAGCTCATGTGTTCCTTTAATGATCCTTGATGTGTGTATTTACTATTCTTCCTTCCATCTTCAATTATTCTCAATAGAAACCTAACTGAGGACAAATATTAGGGGGCATGATCAGTTTGCATTCTGGGATACGGAGCCAGATTGTCCAAGTTGAAATCCTACATCTATAGGATGACTCTGTGTGGGTTACTTAATTCTATTATTCTAATTTTCAAAACTAGAATAAAAGCTGTTAGGTATCATGCCAGCTTTGGACAAAGTTTGGCTTAGTAGGTTTTTCTTCATTACTCTTCTACCTCCTCACCCACTTTGTCACTTCTCCTCCAGTTTCCACTCTGTTTTCATGTCCCATGATTTTATGTGCTCTCCCCTTAGCAACTCTTTTCACTGTTGTTTAATTTTACTTACTTTCTAATTCAACTCTTCCGGAAAGTAAAGACATGGTATTAGTATCAATACATAGCTCTGTGAACCACCTGTCTATAGCTGTTCTGACATTAGGTCAAGAGGCTTGAGTGAAGGACGTTCCTGGCCTGTGATGCACTGTCAATACATGCCAGCTGCACAATCAAGATGGCAGTGATGATGGAGAACCAGGCATTCATACTTGGCTCCTCAACTTGTGCCTGGCGTAATTCCCGCATAGTGCTAGAAACACTGGGACCACATTCCCCATAACTGAATCCCTGATTCTCTAATGTATGAAATGGGGATGTTAAGAACAACTTTCTCACAGAGTTGTTGAGGGCATGATATGTGACACATGTTATCTAGAATATTGTGCAAGAGCCAGATTCCCATAGAAGGCAGCGTTTCGTAAAGTAATAATAACTAAACGTCCTTACAAAAGCAAGCTAGTGCTGGGAAGTGGTGGCGCAAGCCTTTAATCTCAGCACTTGGGAGGCAGAGGCAAACAGATTTCTGAGTTCAAGGCCAGCATAGTCTACAGAGTGAGTTCCAGGACAGCCAGGGCTATATAAAGAAACCCTGTCTTGAAAAACCAAAAAAGAAAAAAAGAAAAAGAAAAGAAAAGCAAGTTAGTGGCAACATCTGAGCCTCAATCTCCTCAGCTACAAATGAGAGTTTGATGCCTACTCAAGGGTGAATGGGTGGACATTTCAACTTACAGTGTCCTGACAAGACTCAATCCATCTTCTTTTTGATCTGGAATATGCTGAAGGTTCATCTACTGAGTGCAAGTCCTACCACTGTTTGACCTAGGAAACCATGGGAGTTAGATGGCGTCTCACAGTGGAGGCCAATGATCTAGCATTGGCTGGGGATGCTTAGCAGGTCCCCATCTCTAATGGTGGAGTGAGAGATCAGCAAATGCAGGCTTTAAGCAGGAATAAAAATCTCCCTGGAAAAACTCTGGACAGTTGATCCTAGGAATGATGCCAGAGGACAGGGCCTAGGATGCAACTGGAGAATGGAAGGTGTGTCAGGGACTGGAGAGTTAACCATGGAATGCTAGGCTTTTGATCACCACCTTTCTCTCTTAACCTTCCTCTGGGTCTATGCCTTAGGCCTTTCTCTTTCCATCCTCTGCTCCCTCTCCTCCTTCTGTCCTTTCTTCCCCTCCTTGTTCTTGATCCTTTAACTGACTATTCTATTCATCGACCATGTGCTTCCCACAAAAGCAGTCTGTGAAGTTTGAATCATCTCCCTTCTCCAGGGTAGTTACAGGGCCCATCTGTGGAAATGGACAGTGTACAAATGTAAAAAAATATGTTTAATAATTTACCCTATAAGTATTAATGTGACTGGGGCAGACAATTAGGGCAATTTTGCTTAAGCTTCTTGCCTTTAAATTGCCGCCAGAGATGAAAGAGCCAGCTCAGTTTCAACTTTGTGCTGATGTGAAGGTGAAGATAAAATTCTCCCTTCATCTGAGCCTTTTTTTTTTAATTGTTGCTGACAGATAAAGAAATAATTTTTCTCTTCCTCTTTGCTTGGAAGCTACAATAATATTTCATCACCAGTGCTTACCCTAAAAAAATAGATTTCCTTTTCATCCTCGCCTGGTGATTTGGTTTGCATTAATGCCTTTCATAACTCATACATTTCGCTATTAAAAATTAATGCTTGTCACTGACATAAACAAATGAAATTTGTATTATTAATGTTTTACACAGGTAAAGCTCTGTAATAACAGATTCATCATAGAAGACTGTTTTAATTAAAAGACTCCCTGGTTCCTTGCACACATCTGGGAGACTGGTTTGGGTGGAGGTAGGAATGAAAAAAAAAAAAAGACAGGTGAAGAGGACCACACTGAACACTGGAGAGATTGAGTAGCTTTGAAGTTCCAGGTATTGTGAATGATGTCATATTCAGGTATTGCTGGTAGAAAACTAGTAACATGAGACCAAGAACACTGGTCTAGGCTGTGAGAACAAAACAGTTGAATAAAGATTTTGGTCTCAGGAAGCCAACATGAAGAAGGAGGAGAGATGTCATATACTCTATCAGCCATAAGGGAAGCAGAGAAATGTACAGGTTGGGGCTGGGAAAGCTTGGCAGGTTATGGGTGGGTAGGCAGATAGCCTACAGATTCAAAATGATGCTTGAGTGTAGGATTAGAGGAGGTAAGGTAGTGACCAAGAAGTTACGTACTAGTTGACAGGAGCCTGATATGGTTGCCTCCTGAGAGGCTCTGCCAGAGCCTGACAAATACAGAGGGGATGCTCGCAGCCAACTATTGGACTGAGCATGGGCTCCCTGGTGGAAAAGTTGGAGAAGGGACTGAAGGAGCTGAGGGAGTTTACAGCCCCATGGAGTGAGCAACAGTGTCAATCAGCCAGACTCTGTCCCCGGATCTCCTGGGGACTGGACCAACAACCAAAGAGTACACATGGAGGGTCCCATGGCTCCGGCAGAATAGGTGGCAGAAGGTGGCTTTGTTGGACATCAATGGGAGGACTGGTCCTTAGGCCTGAGGGAGTTAGATATCCCAGTGTAGGGGAATGGGGAATGCCGGGGCAGGAAGGCAGTGGGTGCGTGAGTGGGGGAGCACTCTCATAGAGGAAGGGGGAGAAGGGATGGGATAGGGAGTTTCTGAAGGGGAGACATGGAAAGGGGAAAGCATTTCAAATGTAAATAAAGAAAATATCAATAAAAAAAAAGAGAGGAAAAGAAAAAAAAGAGGATTCTATGAACAACAACAACAACAAAAAGGTATGTGGGAAGATATAAGAGCAGCTGCAAAGGCCCTGAAGCAGGAACACATGGGCTGAACAACAGGGTCAAAGGGAACCATCAGAGGGTACAAGTTTTGAGGGTAGGATGAGGATATGTCACAGGAACCTGTCAAAGACAATTTGAAGATTCTGCTTTCTGTATGTATTTTTTTATTGCATGCACAGATAGGTGAAATGAGGGATGAGTACTACTCATCTCCCACAAATGAGCTAATATTGAGGTTCTAAGTCATATAGTCTGAATTTCCTATACAGAATTCTACAATTTACTACCTTTGCAGAGACCTGGAGGGAGCTGCATCAGTCATCTCTGTCCACCAGTGTCCCAGCACTACTAACACAATAGTCTGTGGTTTTTTTTTTTTTTTTTAAACTTTTACTGCATTATGATGAGAAAAGTTAGATGATTTCAATTTATCTGAATTTGTTATCATTTAAAAACATATTTTGATTAAATAGAATTAAATCACATTCTTGTTCCCCTTTTGTACCACCGCTCCTCCCATAGACCCCCCCTT
>NW_022196900.1:30272499-30272705 GCF_008632895.1 Mastomys coucha | reverse complement strand
GAGAAGCAAGATTTCAAGACCCTTATGTTGTACAAAGCAAGACACAACAAACAAGCTGACAGTGTATAGAGATTGTATAATGTTGGACCCATTTCTCCAATTACCAAATTAGAGAGATCATTGGATGACAATCAACAAATTTCCTCATATTATTGGATTTCAATCGATTAGGATATGTTGGTAATATTAATTTTCAAATTAATATA
>NW_022196900.1:30253135-30272051 GCF_008632895.1 Mastomys coucha | reverse complement strand
TTGAGAGTTTTGCTGGGTATAGTAGCCTGGGCTGGCATTTGTGGTCTCTTAGGGTCTGTATGACATCTGCTCAGGATTTTCTAGCTTTCATAGTCTCTGGTGAGAAATCTGCCGTAATTCTGATAGGCCTGCCTTTATATGTCACTTACCTTTTTTTCCTTACTGCTTTTAAAATTCTTTCTTTGTTTAGTGCATTTGGTGTTTTTAATATTATGTGATGGGAGGAATTTCTTTTCTGGTCCAGTCTATTTGGAGTTCTGTAGGCTTCTTGTATGTTCATGGGCATCTCTTTCTTTAGGTTAGGGAAGTTTTTCTTCTATAATTTTGTTGGAGATATTTACTGTCCCATTACATTGGGAGTCTTCATTCCCTTCTATACCTATTATCCTTAGGTTTGGTCTTCTCATTGCATCCTGGATTTCCTGGATGTTTTGGCTTAGGAGCTTTTTGCTTTTTGCATTTTCTTTGACTGTTGTGTCAATGTTTTCTAAGGTTTCTTCTGCCCCTGAGATTCTCTCTTCTATCTCTTGCATTCTGTTGGTGATGCTAGCATCTATGATTCCTGATTTCTTTCCTAGGTTTTGTATCTCCAGGGTTGTCTCTCTTTCTGGTTTCTTTATTGTTTCTATTTCTATATTTAGATTCTGGATGGTTTTACTCATTTCCTTCACCTGTTTGATTGTGTTTTCCTGTAGTTCTTTAAGGGATTTTTGTGTTTCTTCTTGAAGGGCTTCTAGTTGTTTACCTGTGTTCTCCTGTATTTCTTTGAGGGTACTGTTTATGTCTTTCTTAAGGTCCCGTATCATCATCATGATAAGTGATTTTAGATCTGAATCTTGCATTTTCAGTGTGATGAATTGTCCAGGACTTGCTATGGTGGGAGAATTGGGTTCTGATGATGGTAAGTGACCTTGGTTTGTATTGTTTATTTTCTTACACTTGCCCCCCTGCCATCTAGTTAACTCTAGTGCTACCTGCCCTTGCTAAATCTGACTGGAGCCTGTCCTTTCTGTGATCCTGGTTGTGTCAGAACTCCTCAGAGTCAAGCTGTCTCTGTGATCCTGTGATTCTGGGATCCTGGGATCCTGAGCTTGTTAGATCACCTCTGAGTGTGGCTTTCTCTGTGTGTTGACTGGATGCAGAGCTTGTGCCCAAGTTCTGCTCAGAACACAGACAGACTGGAAGGAACCGGAATCACTGAGCTGGCAGAGTTCCTGTGTTCCTAGTCCCACTGGTTCCAGTTACTCCCAGTGTTGGGACAGATGTTGGTTGCTGCTCACCTCTGATCCTGGGTGTGTCAGAGTGCTTGGGAGTGAAGCTTTCTTTGGGTGTTGTGGGGACTGGCTGCAGAGCTTGTGCCCAAGGTCTGCTTGTCTGTGATGTTTTAATGGAATAAATATTTGGGTATCATCTGGCTTAGTATCCTCTTTCACAGACTGGAAACTCAGTATCCCCAGTACATGACTTAGCCAAATCAGTGGGACATCTGGAAGCAGCTGCAACACCAAGGGACACCTATCCCTCTTGAGAAAACTCTGACCTCATTCTGTTCTGACCAGAGTACAGGATAGCCTGGTGATTAAGATTTTGGGTTTAAGTCCTCCTTCTGCTATTTTATTACCTCAGAATGCTTTTTAACTTTTGTGAGTCTACAATTTGCTCATCTCAATAAACAGGTAATAATATGGACACAGTAGAATTGTTTGAAAAATGTGCCAAGGCCATATAGTTAGCACAATATATGACTGACAGTGCATCTCTCATTACTGGTGATAATAATTATTATTGTTTACTCTGTTTCATGTGGAATTAGGTATCATCACTTGCATTGTACAGATGGTAAAATAAAGCCATTGAGGCAAGGTAGTTTGTGTAAGAATGCTCAGCAAGTTGAGGGTCTGTTTCTCTGGCTCCAGAAATGTAAAGTTGATCTTACTAGACTGTTGGGGGTGTCAGTCTATCATTTGAATATTCCTTGACAAAGAAAGACCCTTGTATACTCAGGTTTCTCTTCCTTGCCTACCACTGTTGGAGAACCAGGAGACAGGGCTAACACTGAGATATTGGGGAGTGTGGCTTGATGAGAAAGCAGACTGCCAGCTCTGCTCTCACCATTCAGAAAACAGCTCCAAGGAAATTTTCCATTCCTGTGGAAGTGCTAGAGGTGCTGTTGTGCCCCATCAGAATGATTCATGTGCTTGAAGGTGTAGGTAGGTGGTGTCAATGTTTGGAACTTTACTCTGTAATAGTATTAGTACCTGCTTCTGAAACATCTAATGCGCACCACACACTGAACAAAGTACTTCATACACTTATTCCCACATAGCACAATAGGCCTTGCAATGTAGATGTGGTAGTTATTGTTTGGTAGCAGTAAAATAGAGGCTCAGTTAGTATACTCCCATTTTCACAGAGCCAATGAGAGTTGTTGTTTGGCTGTTTATTCAGTCAATTGCGAGATAAGTTCTCATTAAACACCTGTATGGGTCCAACTCTGCTGGTTACAAGCATAGATACTGACAAAATTGCTCCTCTAATAAAGCTATGGTCTAGTATAGAATCTAGGAAATGAGCAAGTTAGTCAAGGAGGAGCTTGTCTTTGTGACTTGGGGATCTGAGGATGCTGCGGAAGAAGGCTAGTTAAGTGACTTCCAGGAGCTTCTCAATGTGTAGGAAATGTCAGAGCAGAACAGGGACTACATTTAAAACAATCCAGAGCAGAAGGGTCTCTACTTTTTCCACATCCCCTGGAGTGTGGGGTGGGGGAAGATAAATTCAGAGAAAATAGTGTACAGAATGCAGCATTATAGCTTCCTAGGTGGGTGTTCTCAAGCCAGTGAAGTTACTGTTTGGAACTTTAGTTTCTACCTTGAAAGCTAGAATGCATGCTCCTTTTATTGAGCTAGAACTTGGACTGGGAGAAAGACAACACTTGGAAAGATTCAAAAGTGCATGGAAGATTCAAAAGTGCATGGCAGATAGTATCTGGGTAATTGAAGTTTTTTTGTGATTTGGACCAAATGCTAACCTTATGCTGCGATATCATCTCCATCATAGTATCTGTTCAGGGCTACTCTGAGCAGGCCCACTTGCCTACTTTGTATTCAGTTGTATCACTTATGTCAAAGCCGAGGTCACCTCTCTAGGATGTCAACAGCCAAGGACAACACATAGTTTAAGCATTTGCTCCAATGAGGATAGTATGCAGGGTAAGACCATCTGAAAACAAATTGTAGTATATTTTGAGTCTTTTTTTCCAACAAGTGTCTTAGTTTGAGTTTTACTGCTGTGAACAGGCACCATGACCAAGGCAAGTCTTATAAAGGACATTTAATTGGGGCTGATTTACAGGTTCAGAAGTTCAGTCCATCATCATCGAGGTGAGAGCATGGCAGCATCTAGGGAGGCATGGTGCAGGAGGAAGTGAGAGTTCTATATCTTTATCTGAAGGCTGCTAGCCTTCCAGGCAACTAGGATGAGGGTCTTAAAGCCCATGCCCACAGTGACACACCTATTAAAACAAGGCCACACCTCCAAAGAATACAACTAACTGGGTCAAGCATATTCAAACCATGACAACAAGATAATGTGGGTTTTATGATAGTAGACTATAGAAGAAAAAAATGTGTGTGTTATTTTAATGCATTCTGTTCTTTTCTCTACCTACTGCTAGGATGACTGCAATAGCCAGATGGAACAACACAAACTTCCTTGGACTGTGATATTGTATTCTACGCTACTACAACAAAACACTTTAGGCTGGGGGATTTATAGTCATTCATTCCCCACAGTTCTAGAACTGGAAAGTCTGGGATCATGGGGTCGGCAGCTTTTGTGTTTGATTGATCAGAGTTAGATTGATCAGAGTTAGATATGATGTAACAGGAAAACTACAGTTGCCTTTGGTAATGGTATTTCTAAGTGGTCAAAATGACTCTTTTTCTTGTTGTTGTTGTTGTTATTTTGAGACAGGGTTTCTCTGTGTAGTCCTGGCTGTCCTGGAACTCACTTTGTAGACCAGACTGGCCTCTAACTCAGAATTCCGCTTGCCTCTGCCTTCCAAGTGCTGGGATTAAAGGTGTGTGCCACCACTGCCCGGCCAGAATGACTCTTTATTGTTACATAATCTTGAAGATAAAGTTAGATTTCCCCCATCATATCAGAAACTAGTACACCATTGTATTCTTGTACAATGAAAAGCAATCTGCATGTTCAAGCTCCTCCATAATGTCATAATACCACTTTCACTGTGGTTTTTGCCTGTCTTGTTTTGGGGACTTATAGGATGAAATCTTCTAAGAAGGAGATCTGGTCTGTCATAGTTTAGGAAGGGTAAAAGGGTTACCTTACCCTTCATGTGTGCTACCTACCTCATAAATATTCACATAGTAGTGACATAAATATTCACAAAACTTCAAAATACATAGCATGGAACCCTCAAGGCCTTGATCAGACCATTCCAATCACTTTAGAGTGTCTGCTTTGTTTTGCTTTGATAAATAAATGTACGTTTAAACCTCTCCTTTGTCTCTTGATCAAATTCTTTTCTTCAAGAAGAGAAGGACTTAAAAGCCTTGGTAAAATGCTGATGTACCTTCTGAGATAGTAGCGTATGCTGCTTCCTCTGAAGGGAACTGACTCTGTACCTTCACGTAGGGTGGGGCAGGTCAGAAGGCAAACTTGGGACTACCTGGTTCTCTCCAGCTCCTCTGTAAGGATGTCACTCCATCTGTGAAAGTAGTGTCCTCAAAGCCTGTCACCTCTGAATCCTCACCTCTCAATTCTTTTGCAGTAGCGGTAACTGAATTTCAATTCAAATCCCAAGGAAGACTAATGTTCACACATGGTACACCCACTTTATATGTCTCACCAGAAAGTCATGCTGCTCTTCTGAGGGGTAGACGGCCCTAGTGGGTGACACTGAAAGAGGGAAAGGGTGATGATTGTGGAGGACACTACCTCATAAACTTCACATTGTTCACAGACTTAGACAATTGCGATGTAATTATATTAGTAAATGTACTGTACTCTGCTCAGCAGAGGTAATGGAATTTTAATTACATGTGACTGTCCAGTCCTGCCAGCCCTGTCCTGGTTCTGCAAGAGTTTCTGACAGCTAACAGCATTTATGAAGAATTGAGTAAGAATAGAAGTGATTTGGTAGAGTCTCATCATGTATCAATAATATAGTGCCTGCTTCGCTGCCATTGTAGTGGTCCCAGGAGGCAGCCCAATTGCATGGATAGGGACCACAGAGTTGTATAATGAAAGAGTTCACATGAATCCCACAGGTGAGATGGAACTGAGTTCTGGTGGACTCCCTTCTCTTACAATGTGAAGCCAGGGATCTAAAGATCCCAATTTCTATCTGATGCTATGTTTATCACAGAGCAAAGGCAAATAGATCCTGGGAATATCATCCATTTGAGACCAGCAATTCTGAGCACATGGCAGTGTAAAGAATGTTTATTTCTTGTTAAGGAACTACCATGTAAAAGTGAACATGTAGAAGATAGAATATGGGATGTGTGGGTAACCTGGGAAGGTTTCCAGAAAGAGGGGACAGAAAAGAGGATGGTCACACATCTAAGGACCCATCACTCTGAGGTGTCTCCTTGTATGGTGTTCAAATAGATAGTGGGCAGATTTTGATTTATCTTTTGGCATCTATCATAACACCTGGCACACAGTATATGCCTAATAAATGTAACAGTGAATTGAAATCTCATGTGTGCTTCAGTAAGGCACTCTATCATTGGAAGCTGAGATAGGCTCCGTATTGTATTGAAATACTCAAATATAGTGGAATTCTTCAGGTGGCTGGCACTCTCTTGATAGAACAATGTAGACAAGGAACTAATCTTGCTGTTGTCCCTACTGACTGTGAGGTAGATGATGCTATGGAGTGCTGTGAATAGCCACTGTTTATGGAGCATTTATCATATATGATATATGCTCAGGAACACTTTCACATAGTTTCCTGATACAGCCTTTATGGACCCATATGAGGCAAGTTCTATTATTTGGACCATTTTATAGAAGAGGAAACCGAGTCTCAGAGACATGAGGTTATTTGTGTTGACTACCACAAACAGGAAGAGATTAAGGCTTGAAGTCAGGCCTTTTTCTTGCTAAGTATCATATTATTTCCTTACTAGGCATGATATACTATGTTACAAGGAATGACCAGACCAGTTGACATGGGCCTTCAGTGTCATGAAGTGAAAGGTAAACTTTTCTCAGAGAAAATGTGTCTCATTTGTCATTAATGGATAGGAAATGGAGAGGAAATTGTGTATTATTCTTTAGATCAGAGAAGTTTCTGAGCCCATGAATGGACACACCTCACTTTTCTCCTCTTGTAGCTCCAAGCCATGTGCCAGACTTCAGATTGATCTTCAAGCTGGGCTGAGTTAATCAGGTATCCTTGTGGATGTAGAGGTATTTTCTGTACACACTCCTTTGAGAAGGTCTAAGATTGAAAGAGCACTTTGCCCTTTATTATCTAAAGAGCTGGAGGGGTAAGAGAAACAGGTGATGGTAGGCAATGGGGAACAAGAACAGAAGGTGCTTTATCCTTGGTATCACTTTGTTTGAACCACGAATGGAGAGTTTTTCTAGTGGACAAGGAGTGCAATGTCACTTCTGAATCCCCAGAGCATACAGAGGTGCTGACTGTGAGTGTCACATAAAACTTCTTATTAATGCTGGAGGAATTTCTCTTCCACTCACCAGTACCCAGTTACATCTCCCCAGCTGCTTTCATTTGAATGAATAAATGGGGAAAAGAAAGGAAAGTTCTGCTAACCTTTCAAAACATCTGCCTGGGGATACTCCAAGGGCATATTTGGAAGTTCATGGCTGGTTGGATTTCCTGAGTGGCTTCAGGAACAAGATCCTGGCTGTCAGTCTTGGAAGTATTCTCGTGTCCTGAAGATTTGAGCTAGAGGCTTGGGTATGAGAAGCACACACACACACACACACACACACACACACACACACACACACACACACTCTTTCAATATTTCTTCTCCCATTTAAACTGTTGCTGAGCTCATCTTTAATTTTAATTAATGTTTTAATTTAGCATATACACCATGAGGCACTTTCTCAAAGGGAATAATTAAGTTACAAAAAAAACAAAACAAAACTTGGTTTACCCCAGCCTTAGAGGCTGGGAAACCAAAGCTCAGCAAGGGTGGGTTTGTAGACCAAAGTCGTTCAGCACATTAAGGATTATTTTTGTTTTGGGCTATATTTTTTAAGATAAAATATTGTTTTTTAGGGACCCTGGGACAACTTTAGTGTCTCTTTTTTCTTTGAGCAAATTCAGAGTCAACAAGAAGTCAGTGATTGACATTATGCAATTTTCAGTGTGCACAGAACTTAGCCAAGTGGGATATACTGTGCTGTATTGTATCTTCTCATCTTTGCTGCAAACTCACAGAACTGTTGTTTTGATCTAGCTTCCTAGATGAAGACTCAGACGTACAGTGGCTCTTCTTATTCCAGCACAGGAAAAGGAATGGTAGCACCCCAAGGCCAGTCCCAATCTCTTCTCTTAGCCTGGGTTTGTGTTACCTGACTATAGTTCATGTATTTATCTCAGGGTCCACATAAAATACTGAGCTAGCATGGAAATCCTACAATCGATAAAGGAAGAGGCTCTGAACCTGAAATGGAATTAACCTTTATGATGATGTTCAGAGTCATTTTTGAGTAGCCTTAAAGCTCAGAGTGCCATCACCAGGCCCTCAGCTATTCCTCCTGACAACACAAGCAACAATGTCAGGACACTGTACACTCAGTATATTGCAACTTAAAGGGGCAGGCTCTGTCATTCACCCCACTTTACAGACAACATTCACAACAGTTTTTATGCATTGGAGGGAACCTTGTCTCTCTCAAATTCAGACCCCATCTTCTCCCACAAGGACAATATAGACAAGAAAGCTCTCCTTAACACTAGTTGGAGTCCCAGGCCCCTTATCCCTCTCATTTTCCTTCAGTGGTTGATGACTAGCTCTCATCAAAACTGTGCTATAGAGGCTGGGAATATAGAAATTACTTAGCTCAGAAAAAATTCACAAGCCACCATGTAAAAATAGGCAATAACCAAATGGAGGCGCACCCTAAAAGATATCACTAGGTATGGGTGATCACCCTGTGTAAAGTAGAGCAAGGTTATGTTAGAGCAGTGGTCCTTAACCTTCCTAATCTCCAACCATTCCATACACTTTCTCATGTTTTGGAGACCCCCAATCATTAAATTATTTTTGTTGCTAATTCAAAACTGTAATTTTGCTACTCTTAGGAGTCATAATGTAAACATTCATATGCAGGATATCTGACATGTGACCCCTGTGAAAAACCCCTGTCATTCAAACTTCAATGGGATTGTAACCCATTGGTTGAGAATTACTGTGTTAGAGTGATGAGGTTATTCTGAGGGGATGACACCTAGGCTGTGGTTTGGGTGACAGAGGCCACAAACTTCTCCAGAATGGAGAGTGAGAAGAATCAACGCCAGGTCAAGAAGATGGTTCAGGGCCATTTTGCATTTCTTACATTTTGTTGTTCAGTTGTTTCAGAGCACACCTACCACAGTGGTGACACAGTCACATGAGTTACTATGTCTTTATCTCCACTTCTCATTGACTATGAAGTTCAAGGGGCAGAGGCTAAGACTGTTCTGTTCACCATTGTAACCTCAGGGTCCAAAGATGGAATTTGACTGAAATAGTTGCAGAACAAATGAATCAATTATTAGTGTGTTGCTTAGAACTATCAGCTTGTCATGACCTAGAATCTTAGGGAAAGGGAGTCTCAATGAGGAGTGGTCTGCATTATATTGGCCTGTAGGCATGTCTTTGGGGAATTCTCTTGTATACTGAAAGACCTGCCTACTGTGGCTACCATCATCTCTTTGGCATGAAGGATCCTGGATTGTACAGGAGTGGAGAAAGCAAGCTGAGCATTGGTACGCATACATTAATTCATTCAATACTCTTTGCTCTTGATTATGGGTGTAATGTGACTAGATGCTTCAAGTTCTTGCCACCTGAGCCTAGTGATTGTGAGTATTTTATCTCAGTAATAAGAAATGAAAACAAGGCTATTTGTCAACTCCTAATCCTATTTTTTTTTTTTTTTTTTGTAAATTGTGAGGTCCAATCGTGTCAGTTTTGGAGAAACAATAGATCCTTGGCCCACCTGAGGAAAGAGGAGCTGGGGAGAGCCAGACTGGATCCTCATCTGCTGTGTGGCCCACTGCCTTCAGTCAAACAAGGTCTTCTACCTACTTCATTTACACAAGGTCACTTTAGTGTCTTCTGGCTACCTGTCCTTTGATATTGGATCTTCTATATTCAGCCTACGGAGTGGTGTGCCCAAGACTTGAACTCTACTCAGGTGAGGACAATGTCTTCACGTTTAATGAATGATTCTTGACTACTGTGACAATACTTTCTCCCCTCAGATGGCCCATTCATGTCTTGTTCCTCTTACTGGGGTGTGGATATTTGGGGTTTACTTCAACCACCATGGATTCCCTGGAAGCATAGTAAGAGCTCTGAGGGGAACAGGAGGCCTGGGCAATGAATGGCTTGATCCTGCTTATTCTGATAGCTTTATAGTATCTCTGTCTTAAAGGCTTGTATTTGGGTAAATTGGTAGTTCTTGTGTCTCAGATCAAAGAAGACCCAAGCCACATGGATCATGGTAGAAACAGTTTATTAAGGAAGAGGCAGGCATTCCAGATAATGTAAGTAGACCAGAAAGCTGGGTAAAGCTAGAAACTCTAAGGCCTTGGGCCATGAATGTAGAGAACCTTTATGGACCATTTATGTAGCAACCTCCTACTACTCCTCCAGCTTTGAATGATGGTTGAGTTTGTGTGTAGTTTCTCTGTTCTAGATATGCCTCCTTGATGGACGATGTCTTGAGGGCATTTTCCAGATTTTTCCTGTTTGGGTTCTTTGGTAGTCTTAATGCCTCTCGTCTTTCCTCTTCTCCTGCCATGTTTTCCCTGAGAAATATTTGACACACATGATCCTGCTTAGCACCTTCCTGCCCCAGTGGTTGTGAACACTCTTATTTCTCACATATTTTTTGTCATTTATGACTTCCCAGTGCTACCAGACTGTCTCTGGCTGTGCAAACAGTACACTTACATGTCATTGTTTGGTCCTCTGTGCTCCTAGGGTTACTCACCAGCAAGACCATGCATGTCTCATCCTGTCTGTCCAATGCCCACAGAGAAATGCTTATGAGGATTGAGGCTGGAAGAAGTTGGCCAATTACAGGAGGTGGTCAGACTGGAGGTAATGTCAGCTGTTCCTGTGAGTTGCTATCCTTTGGCCTATCCTGGTGGGGGTCATTTGGCCTTCACCACACCTTACAAATCTTCCCTTATGCTGCAGGTCTGAGGCTGTGTGTCTGGCATGTGCTCACATCCATTGCTGCAATTTAGGAGTGTCAAAGCCATTTAATTAAATGGGATGGAATTGGATCTTCGAGGCTGTTATCTCGGATATTGTTTTCTGTGCACGGTCTGGCTCAAAGGGAATCTGTGGGAGTACTGAGAGCAGTGAGCTCTTGGCTTATTCAGAGACCTTGCTTCTCTGAACTCCCCAGCCCAGATGGTATTAGAAAGTGGCTGAGATTCTCGGCCTAGGTCTGAAGTCAGAGGTTCAAAGCTCCTCTGTGTGTAGGACCCTGCGGGTGGGTCGGGACCATTGCCAGGCAGCATGCCTCTCCCCTGGAGGCAGCCAGAGCTTTGCAAGCTAATTTTGCTGAGGGGAACATTGCCAAGCCAGAGCAAGCTTTCATTTGCCTAAGTTTGCATCAATAATTAATCTAACCTGGTTTTACACAAGACCCGACATAAAATTATTAGCTCTGAGAGCTTTGCTTAAGCTGGTCCCAGAAGAGGTTGATCATGAGCCCTGGCAAAGAGGACCTGGTAAGAAAAACAGGAGCTCAAAAAGTTACTTACACTACACTGTCCCTGTTCCAAGCACCCATCATGGCTTTATGCAGGCCTCTGTCACTGTCAACTGTAACTGTGAACTTTGGGGTTATGGTCCTGCTGCGGCCTTTGTTCTATAGCTCCTATTCTTTCTAATATTTACCAAGATTCTTGCATTCTCTCTCACAGCTTCCTAGGTCCCTATGTCACTAAGACTGCCTTATCTTCAGTGCATTCGTTGTGTTGGCTGGCATACAGCACTCACAATTCTGTGAGAACATCTTCCATGCATCCTTAAAGGCTTATATCATTCACCACCTCCCCTAGGAAGTCTTTCCTGATTTGTCAGTGAGAGACAGGTTTCTTCTGAAGCTCAGAGGACTCTATGCTGACAGACACTTGTCTTAGTCAGAGTTTCTACTCCTACATAAAACATCATGACCAAGAAACAAGTTGGGGAGGAAAGTGTTTATTCGGCTTAAATTCACATTTCTGTTTATCACCAAAGGAAGTCAGAACTGGGACTTAAGCAGGTCAGGAACCAGGAGCTGATGCAGAGGCCATGGAGGGATATTCCTTACTGGCTTGCTTCCCTTGGCTTGCTCAGCCTGCTTTCTTATAGAACTCAAGACTTCCAGTCCAGGGATGGCACCACCCACAAGGGGCCCTATTCCCTTGATCACTAATTGAGAAAATGCTCCACAACTGAATCTCACGGAGGCACTTCCCCAGCTGAAGCTTCCTTCTCTGTGATAACTCAACCCTGTGTCAAGTTGACACACAAAACCAGCCAGCACAATTGACCCCTTGTCAATTTGACACACAAACACATCACTATTAAGCCTCAACCCTTACTTTCTTATTCATCCCCAAGATCTAAAGTCCCACAGTCTTTAAATATTAAAAGTTCAATCAATTTAAAATGTCCAATATCTTTTAAAATTCAAGGTCTCTTAACTGTGGGCTCCACTAAAATACTTTCTTCTTTCAATAGGGAAAAATATCAGGACACAGTCGCAATCAAAAGCAAAACCAATGTCTGAGATCCAACTCAAGATCTTCTGGGCTCCTCTAAGGGCTTTGGTCACTTCTCCAGCTCTGCCCTTTGTAGCACACATCTTGTCCTCTGGGCTCCAGATGCCTGTACTCCACTGCTGCTGCTGTCCTTGGTGGTCATTGTATGGTATTGACATTTCCAAAACACTGCTGTAACTAGGCTTCACCAATAGCCTCTCATAGACTGTCTTCATGGTGCCAAGCCTCAATTTCTTTGCATGACCCCTTCAGTCCTGGACCATTAATTGTAAACCGAGGCTGCCCCTTCACCAATGGCCTTCCATGGCCTCTCACTGTGCCAAGCCTCAGCTGCTCTTCATGACCCCTTCATGCCTTCAAAACCAGTACCACCTGGGCGACTCTTACACATTACCAAGTCCTGTTGCAGCACAAGGTACAACCTTGGCTATCTCTGGAACACAGCCTCTTTGTGCTCTCAGAAAACACTTCCCAGAAGATGTCACCTCAGTGATGCTGGTCTCTTCTTAATCACCACTAATTTCTTAGCTCCAGATAACCAGCACCAATAGTCCCAGTAATGCAAAGTTTTCACTTTAGTACTTCTGGTATGTTGTTAATCACAGCTGATACTTCAGCCCCAGCTAACCAAATCCACAGAATCTTCACAATCAAAACAACATGGCCCTGATAAGAGTCTTTAATCTTCCCTCTGAAATTTCACAAGCCAGGCCTCCATCTCTGCATTGTTCTCAACATGATTTTCCAAGCTCCTACAGAATATCCCACAGAGTTCTTAACAATCAGTGGCTCTTCTAGCTCAAAGTTCCAAAGTCCTTCCACAGTCCTCCCCAAAACATGGTCAGGTTGTCACAGGAATACCCCACTATGCTGGTACCAATTTGTCTTAGTCAGGTTTCTATTCCTGCACAACCTCATGACCAAGAAGCAAGTTGAGGGGGAAAGGGTTTATTCGGCTTACTTCCACATTGCTGTATATCACCAAAGGAAGTCAAGACTGGAACCCAAGCAGGAGTTGATGCAGAGGCCATGGAGGTATGTTCCTTACTGGCTTGCTTCTCCTGGCTTGCTCACACTGCTCTCTTATAGAACCCAAGACTTCCAGCCCAGGGATGGCACCACCCACAAGGGGCCCTACCTCTCTTGATCACTAATTGAGAAAGTGCTCCACAACTGAATCTCATGGAGACACTTCCCCAACTGAAACTCCCTTCTCTGTCATAACTCCAGCCTGTGTCAAGTTGACACACAAAACTAGCCAGTACAATACTGTAGACTGCCTTATACTGCATCATTCACATCCAGTCTCCATCCACAGACAGATTACAAGAGCAGTTATTAACGATGGATACCCATCCAGGAAGGGGAAAACAGGAGCCAGGGGTGCTCTGGCTGAGGGAGGGAAAGTTATAGCTCAGCTCTTCCTATGGTCATATTTTCAATCTTCTCTGGTTTGCTCAATAGCATGCATAGCTTTTCAGTGACAACAGGTTGTCTTCATCTTGCAACCTCTAACTTTTGCTGTATTTTTTTTCACACATAATTCTTGCTCTTTCCCAGAGAACCTCTTAGGATTCTTACCTTCTTCCTCAGTTCCCCTTTTATGCCAGGAGCCATCACTGTCAGTTTGAGCATTTATTTTCTGTTTTGTAGCCTCTGCCCATATATCCATCCCAGGCTTCTTTCCCGATATTCCCAAAATACTCTCACATTCCTGCTCAAATATATCATAAGTCACATAGGTTCCAAATTCAAAGCCTACCTATGTAGGTCAAAGCTACAACCTCACTTCTCCTTGCTACCCTTTAACTTCTCATCTCTGAAGAGTACCCTTTTCCCAAGACTCTGAAGGCCTCAGGCAGCTTCATCTGCCAATGTTTCTTGCAGGTCCCTATGTACCCTGCAGCCCTATCTTGGTCTTTCAAGGAGGACCTCCAAGTTGCTGCTGATATGCCTTTTTAGAGTAGAAGATCTTTTTTTTCACAGCAATACATTCTGCAAACTTCGATGTCAGTAGTTATTGTGTGATATGTCTTAATCCCTGCATCTGTCCCCCAACTTTTATCCCTTTCAGGAAGTGACGACACTATCCTATGTCTCTTTGAGCAAAGATCTAATACACAAAAGTTAGCCAGCAGGTATTCAGTGAATGCTTGTTGAATTCTTAAATAAGCATGGGAACAGTTGGAACTAAAATTAGGCAGCCTTACCATCTACTGGTAATGGACAGCAAGGTACCTAAGGTACCTGCTACTGTTATTATTATTGCTTTAGTTACTATTATTTCCCATGCATCAACTAGCACCTCTCATACTGATCTGGTGCAGGGACCCAGGCACATTCTTATTCCTACACTTCAGTTTTCAATTCCTCCAAGAACACATAGGCTTCTCAGATCTGATATCTCTAGATTTTCTTCTAAGTACAGTTCTTTTGAAAGAATATTAACTGACTCCTGTTGTATTCTAAGACTGAGGTTATATGCTGGGGAGGGTATTCAATGGCACAGTCCCTGAATTGGAGAAGTCTCCTTTCTGCTTTGGGCACAGGAGAATCCCAGGGATCCAGGAAGCAGAGTGTGACTAATAACGACATTTCTGATCTTAGTGCTGCTCACTAACAGGCAGCCACGGTGGTAATAGAGCTGTCACCAAACTGCTGTCTTTAGCAGGCAGTACTGGCTACTGAGGAGCCAGAACATAGGAGAATTCAATCACTGTTTGAAAAGCATCGCCTTGTCTTGAACAAGATGGATAGAAGGGGCCTGTGTTGGTTCTGCCCTGCACACCTTCCCAGCAGAACTGTTTTCTTCCTTTGGCTTTCATTCCCTGCACAATCCCAGCTGCCAACTCTTTTCTTCCCAATAAATCTCCTTTTGTTTCTCCAGAGACTTCACTGCCAAACCTGTCAGGAACTTTGCACAAAATGGTGTATTTCTGACAAGAGCGTCTTGTGAGATGTTAGCTGTCTTTTGAACACTGGAGGCAGCAGAGATAGTGTGTGGGGACACCCTTGTCCTTATGTCTGTTTACTTCTTTCCTGGCAAACTAGAGGCCTGATGATCAAGCCTGTGAGTGCAGTTGCAGACAGACACTGAGCTGAGCTCTGCTGGGCAGGAAAGACCTTGGAGAAGAATCGATGCCTGAGGATGTTGATGGGGAGACAGGACTTTCTGTGACTCCAGAATCACTGCCACTTCAAAGCTCAGGGAAATCACCATATGAGGAGGTGGGGGAGCATGGTGAAAGATTTAAGACAAGCTACTGTATGTCCTCAGGCTGAGTATAGCCCTTCTGTGAGCAGAGTTCCCTGTTCCTAGGAAAGCGAGAGAAGGTGTTTCCCTAGGGTGCCTTCAAGCCCTGCCATACTATCATTTCACAAATTTCCAGCAGCTAAAATTTGTTGGAAATGTAATTCTCTCTTGGGTATCCAAAGTCAATAGGAAAAAATATGGTCTAGGAGGTAATTCAAAGACCCAGAAGGGACATTCTTTTAGGGCAATAGAAATAACTATAATAATAACATCTAAGATCAAAGTACTTTTCTACCTCATCTCACTGTATCTCAAAATTCTTGGAGAAGGAGAGGGAGGGAGGGAGAGAGAGAGAGAGAGAGAGAGAGAGAGAGAGCCACAAAGACAAGTAATTTTACTTGACCACTGAAACCACTTGTACAGAGGTTTAAGATCTGCACTGCCCAAGTATGACATAGCTAAACAACAATACATTAGAAATACAGGTGAAGATATGAGATGGTGGGCATGGTTGTGGAAAGTCTTGTCCCTCTAGTTGACATGTAAGGCTATGAACCCACAATACAACACGATTATTCTAAAACACTTGAATCCATGTCTTCTTCTGACCTGATTGTTAGCATGATGGGTGATTCTTGGAGTCACTTGTAGAGTGGTCTTTAGAAATAGGATCCCTACCTTGGTTGCTGAACTTGATATTCTTGGCTCAGGGAGGGCTGGCAAGAAGGGGTGTTTCAAAGAGAGTATGACAAATGGCTCATGTTCCACGCAAGAATGTGAATATTCAAAGTGGATACATTTCACTTGCTGACTCTGAAACCTCTACAGAACAAGAGAATGAAGCTATCCAGTGGCAAAAGCAGTAGTAGTGCCATTGATGGGGTGTTTATGAGATTTCCATGCTCTTCTGTCTGTCCATTCAAAACCAAGCCTATACATGCAGTGTCTGCAATCTCATCTAAGGAGCAGAACAGAGTCCTGGGACAAATCGCCTCCACTATTCCTCTGTCTTTACTTCCCTTTCTTCATACAAAGTCCATAAAATATTTCATTTTCCTGTAGCTGTATATCACACTCTGCCCTGGCAAGTACACATCTCTATATCTGTGCAAGTTAATATTCTAACCACAGGCCAATGTTACTGATGCCAAGGTGCCTTTTCCATTTTTTTTTTCTTTTACAGAAGTCCTATATAGAGTGATGATGTGCATGCAGAAAGAGGAACATGCCCATGTGTCCTCTCATCCTATCCTTTCCTGTAGATAGCATGCATCTTCTAAAGACATTGGAAGCTACCTCCCTCAAACACTTTCTATGGCTCCCTCTTTTTTGTTACAGGGCATAGTAATGGTGACAACTAAAAGACACATGCTATAACACCATGGGCCACATGTACAAAGCGCATTTTCAGGTCCTGCTTCAGGTGTCGGAAGTGATATGCATGGGGAAAAAAGCACAGAGGAAAGCTCTGTGTGCTCCCAGGTGACATTTCCCTCTGGCAAAAAACACCTTTTGCAGGACTCTCTAGGCTTGGCCACAGTTTCCTGGGAAAGGAGTACTCACAGTCTGCTTTTTCTCCTGCTGTCTGCTGCTACAGAAACATACCACAGAGTGTTCAGGTTGTGCCTTGCTTCCTGGTCACCACTATCTGCATGACGCATCCTCCATGAAAATGCTCCCTTCTGCTCTTTTGTTCACAGATCCTGACTAGAGAGTTTTATGCTGATACAACCACAACCACATTTCCACCTGTTTTTTTTTTTGTTTTTTGGTTTTTTGAGACAGGGTTTCTCTGTATAGCTCTATCTGCCCAGGAACTCACTTTGTAGACCAGGCTGGCCTCGAACTCAGAAATCTGCCTGCCTCCCAAATGCTGGGATTAAAGGCAAGTGTCACCATTGCCCAGCTAGTTTCAGTATTTTTGATAAATTGGAAAAACATTGTATCTGGGAACATGTGTCTGTCTGTGCAAATGTTTGTATCTATGAGTATATGCCTGTGAGTGTGTGTGTGTGTGTGTGTATGCTTGTGTTCATGAATTAATATCTCTATGGATGTTTCCATGCAGGGGTGTATGTGTACCCACTAAAGTCTGTGTTTCCTATGTTAGCTATAAGGATTGATGCTTCTCTATGTGGCACATTCATGTGTGTGTGTACATGTATTTGTATCTTTGTGTTCCCTGCTCCTTAATCACAGACTCCAAGGACCCTCTGTGGCCCCTTAGTGAAACTGGGTATGAATGCAGCATGTCCTAGATGGTGGTGAATACCTCACAGGTGAGAATGGTTTAAGTGTATCTGCCTCAGACCCCAGGGAACTGTGGCTTAGATCTACATTGCTTTGGCCTTTTTTTTCTGTGAGCTGATGTGGTCAGTGTTCCCCTGGTGTAGTCTGAAAAGTACCAAGGGATTTATTGACTTATTGTTTGGGAAGATGGAAGCAGGAGGTTTTTCCAGTGAGAGAAAGTGTAAGGCTACGTGGGAAAGGCACTCTCCAGGACATAAGTAGTTTAAATAAAGATACGTGTCTAGTACAGCTTTAGATGGCAACATCTGATACTTCCTTGAGGTTCCAAGGAGAAACCTCTTAGAAGACTGCTCTCTTTGCAATTGTGGTATCATTGACTTGCAGAGTCATAACTTGAATCTCTGTCTCCACTGTCCAGTGGGGCCATTCTACATCCCGTTTCTGTGTTCTCAAGCACTCTACTCTCTATGTCTATCACTTTTTGAAAGTCAGGATTAGATTAGACTGGTTTAGGGTTTCATCTTCTCCAGTGAGCCTCCATCTTGACAACTTACATGAAAAATAATCTTGTTTCCTGGTTTGGCCACAGCCTGAGGGACAAGGCTCAGAACTCACTGTGTCTCTATCACCAGGGCTGCCGCTCTGCTGCTGAAGGCAGATATGGCATCATTTGGATTCTGGTCACTATGTCAGGGCTGATCTCTGGTCCCACCTCCTGTGACTGTTAATGCTACTTCCAGGGGATGCAAATTAGGCCTTAAGTAGAAGCCACCCTCTGCTTTAAGTACACTTCACATGTGCTAATCCTTCCAATCTCATTAACGTGTTTGACAGGTGTGATTCCTGCCCCCACTTTAGAGATGAACCATGTAGTCAAGGTGAAACAATGTGTTCAAGGTTACAAACTGTAAGTAGCTGTGCAGGATTAGCTTCTCAGTCATCTGCTTCTAAAGTCTATGTGTCTAAGCAGCTTGCTGGGCCCCTCAAGTTAGTCCATAAACAAACTAAAACTTTCCTACTATCTTTAAGAAAACTCCAGGGCAGTAGATGATATGGACTAGGACTTCTCTGTGAAGTGTGTCACTGTTACAATTTGAGTAGCAATATTAACATCTCTCTTTTGTAGGCACAGAAATCTGATTGAGACATATACATTATTGTTCTTCCTATACCTGTGCATCATTATCTAGCAGATCCTAAGCACATTCTGGTTTCCTGGTCCTTTAAGACTTCCACTGTTTGCCTTAAAGGAATTTAAAGTTCCTCTTGATAAATGTCCACACTTTACAAAGCTTCTTCCTGCCTAGGTCACCTCTGGTTCCATTTCCTTCTTCTTCATTTCTTCTTAAAAGGGGGAACCAAATACCCATGGAAAGAGTTGCAGAGATTAACTATGGAGCAGAGACTGA
>NW_022196900.1:30177920-30252652 GCF_008632895.1 Mastomys coucha | reverse complement strand
AATTCGCATGTAAATAAAGAAAATATCTAAAATAAAAAAAAAAAAGAACACATACGCATAGTCACACACAAGACCATCATAGTGTATATGGGGACCACAGCAATGAGACTTCATAGTGGAAGACTCAATTCCAAATGTAGCCCAAGCAAAATGATTCTATAGCTTAGGAGCAGGGTGAACTCAGCAAAGGGAAAATTGCTCAGGAAGTATGCAACAAAGAGTGTTCTCTGTAAGCTGACCTAATAGCTTACCTTTCTTGAGATAGAGCATGATGATAAGACATCACAGAGGATGGTTGGAAATAAAAGCTTATTATGTATGGAGGAAAATTGTCTTAGCTTTTCTATTGACATGGTAAAACACCATGTTATAAAACAGAAAGTTATAAAAGAAGTCATTTGATTGGGATTGCTGTTTCAGAGGGTTTAAGCCTATAATGACAGAAGTATGGCTGGAGGAACAGTTAAGAACTCACTTCTTGATCTTCAAACAAAATACTTGTGTGTGGGGTGCACATTGAGAAGACAGCAATCTTTTAAAGTCTCAAAACCCCCCAGTGACACACCTCCTCTAACTAGGCCACACCTCCTAATCCTTCCCAAGCAGTTTCTCCAAATGAGAAAAAAAAAAAAAAAAAAAAAAAAAAAAAAAAAAAAAGAGTTGCTCCAGCCCACTAATTTGCTATAATCATTCCCTTTTCTGAGTCTTTCCAACATGGAATGTTTTCCACATAGGAGTCCTTCTCATAGGAAGCCTTTCCCATACTAACACTTTTGCATCCCAAACTATTCATATACCATACACTTTCACAATGGTTTTCTCACGGCAATCCATTTCCATATGGGTCCATCTTTTTCTACCGTTGCTACACCGAGCCTTTCCCATATTGTCTAATATTTTTGGTCACTGGACATACCTCTTGCTTCCATCTTCTTGAATAATAAGTCAAAATATATGGTAGCCACAATTCGTAAGGTGCCCATTAGGTAGACTATCCTGTAAGATGGAAACAACAAAAAATTAAAAGTGAATTATTAGGTAATTGATTTCTAGAAAGTCTCTTGGTTAGAAGGGCCAGTGTCATTTGCCCCAAGACCTTGTTGACACCGTAATTATCACTTTCCTTTTAGTTTGCTTCTGCACAAGTCTCTCTTAATACTCATACTTTATTCATTTCTTTTTGCAAACCTTTCCTGTCTGCAAAATTATTCAAAATACTGAATTATTTCTTGTACACTTCTTATATGGCAATACAAGATAAATGCAAAGATCTCCCTAATGGTCTATCTCCCTGTTTCACTTTCTCCTTCCAAGATACACTTCATGGGGAGGAAGGGTGGAGTCATCTAATATCAAAAGGGGCCTATCTAGGTATTTGTTTTATTGATGAATATTTTTTTGAAAACCATATCTCTTCTCAGATGGAGGGTGAAAGATTCACTCAGTTAATATTATTTTTTTCCTTTGCTGCCTTTATTGGAATTGGACATTTCTGAGAGGTTGTAAGCTTTCGCAGAGTGTAGATCCTGCCAGTCATTTATTTGATCTTTTTTGGCACTTAAAACACAGAGTTAATGCTCTGTCAATGTTGATTAATTTATGGACCCACATTGAGACCTGGTCTCTAAGATGGATGTTAGGAATGTAGATCAACACTGATTTATGTCTCACTATGTGTAATCCAAAACACATGATATACATTTCCTTATTTGAATATTAAGTCCTTACAGATGAAACTGTATTCTTACAGGGAAAAGGAAAAAAAACACAGGTCAAGGGACTAAAGGATTTGTTTCTCTAAGTCTGGGTTATTCAGGTGTGTTAATAAGAAATATAGGTGTTTTTGGAGTAAGTTTCATAAGAATCTACCAAAGGATTCTATTTCTAAGTTGCCAGGCATCTGGAATTCCTATTTGCTTGTGAATGGAAACAGATCTCCTGCTTGATTCTTCCCTTCCCTTCCTTTCCCTTCCCTTTCCCCCCTCCCTCTCTCAGTCCTCCTTTCTCCCTTCTTTTTTTTTTTTTTTTTTTTTTTTTTTTTTGTTTTTTTTTTGAAATAGAGTTTCATGCATCCCAGACTGAGCTCACTGAGCTAGTTGATATGTATCTAAGGATGACCTTGAACTTCTGGCTTTTCTTTTTTTTTATTTGTTTGGTTTTTTTGTTTTACTTTTTTGTTTGTTTTTGTTTGTTTTGTTTTGTTTTGTTTTGTTTTGTTTTTGAGTCAGGGTTTCTCAGAGTAGCCCTGGCTGTCCTGGAATTCACTCTGTAGACCAGTCTGGCCTTGAACTCAGAAATCCATCTGCCTCTGCCTCCCAAGTGCTAGGATTATAGACAAACACATCACAGTTTATGTGGTTATATGGATGGAACCAGGCTTCATACTTGACAAGCGATTAGTTTACAAATAGAGCTACATCCCCAGCAATAGCTTTTCATCCTTGGAATACCTACACTTTCCCTGACTGTGTTCCTGTTAATGTCACTTTTATGACTCTGTTCATGGTGCTGATTTCAGATTTCATCTGCAACCTAGTGATGCTTCTGTAAATGACAAACTCCCAGATATTTGTGGAGATTGCTTTTCCAGTCCAGAAATGCTGTTATGATTAGGATTCTGGACCTCTTCCACTCATGCTACATCATTCATAAGGGTAGGCTTCTGGTGAGAAGATCTTGGTGACTTACTATGAAACCTAGGACAAAAGGCTGTAGCTAAACCAGTGACATTACTCTGTTTGCAGCATTACTGCTTTTCAGTACTCACCTAGTCATCTTCATTTTTACTGAAGAGAAACATCATCCATCCAGTTATTCAACCAGAAGGCTTAAATTTATTTTTTACATTATTCCATCTCACACACACTTCTCCAAGTTCTGGCAATTGTACTTTCTCAATATCTTGCAACTCCACGACTCTCTAAGCTCTATCACTAGTCAGAGGAACCCTAATATTTTACTTACATGGTTTCATTAGCTGCTTTCCTAGTCTTCTTAAGTTACTTGATCCAAATCTAAACTATCTTCTGTACCATTGGATTATAGTATTGTATAAAATGAATATGATAATATTTTGCTTAAAATTCTCCACTTTTTTCCCATTCTGTTTGGACACATATAACACCATTAACAAGGTAGTTGAGTTCGGCCTAGACATTTAGTAGAAAGCATGAAGAAGGTATAGGACCCCTGGCCAAAATATTACTTTGGGTGATTGGGTTCTTGTGTCAAGGAAGAAGACTGAACAGAGGTGTTCTGTGACAGGTGTTCTCTTTCCATAAATGCTATATTGCAAGTCTACAAGTGTGTGTGTACATGCATATGTGTGTGTACATGTGCATGTGTGTGTGCGCGCGTATGAGGTGGATTATGGTCTTACAATTTAAAGATGCAGTCCATATTTGTTGAGAGAGAAGTGCCTCATTTTTCTGAACAGTTTTCTTAGAGAGTTGCATTGGAGATTTACATGGATATGAACTTAGTAAAATCCTGGCATGTAACAAATTCTCAGTAAACAAGGACTATTTGTGCCATTATTAACCCATTCAGTAAGCCTGATGTATGACACACATTTAGGCATAGTAACCATTCTGATACTTCTTTAAATCTACATTCTGACTGATTTCAACCTGCCTGCTAACCCCTCTGGTCTTCACTGGGGCCTGTGCTGCATATGGAATGGATACTTTCCCTCTTGGGACTGGAAGAGAGAGCTGCTGCTATTGCTTATCATTTAGGAAGCATCTGATCTTTGGTGAAATATCACCCTCGTGAACAA
The DNA here is from genome assembly GCF_008632895.1 of Mastomys coucha. Lineage (NCBI taxonomy): Eukaryota > Metazoa > Chordata > Mammalia > Rodentia > Muridae > Mastomys > Mastomys coucha. Next base: position 30,248,874 of record NW_022196900.1, on the reverse strand, counting down.
ACACAGTACAGCATCTGACCTTTCTTCACGAGTGCTACTTTTTGGCTTCCCTTCACATTATAAGGAAGAAAGCATATTTGAGAAGTAGGAGACCTGAATGAAAAGGATGTTTCTCAGGGGTCACCAGATGGATGCTTGAGTCGTGAGTTCTGGGGCTGAGCTGAGAGTCATAGTTCACACAGACTCAAGGATGCAGATTAATATGCTAGTTCCTGGAATTCTGATAGAGAAAAATTCCCTCAACAGCTGCACATACAAAAGTAGGGAAGATAAACTTGGCAGTGCAGGTGCCAAGAGCTAACCAGGGCCTCAGCTGCTGTAGCCTTGGCCACTATGATCTGATATCCCCCAAGTGCCCTGTGAAGCAATAGCAATAGTTGGCATGTATCAGAGAGAACCTAGATAGCACAGCTGCCTGGGTCTTCTTAGGTGGATGGCAGGTGGTATTCTAATCCCTCAGAGTTAACAGTGCTCACACTCTAGAGCCTCAAGATTGTAATGTGACTTATGACCAGAAACTGTCTATCCAAGATGAAGGCTGAAGTCTTTAGAAGGAAGAAATCTGAGATCTGGAAAGGTGGCTCAGCAACCAACAGAAAACTGCTCTTGAAATGGACATGAATTCAGCTTCATGGAGTAGCTCACAACTGTCTATAAATCCAGCTTCAGATGCACAGACATATTGTAATTAAAAATAAAATAAAATCCCTCTTAAAAAGTGAATCTACACAGTTAAGGACTGAACTTCTGTGAAGGGGTAGGCAACGCTTTGTACTAACCTCATCTTCATCAAGTTATTTCTTCTTGTATGTTGTACTTGTTTCCACTATGAGGGCAGGTAATATCTTCTCTTTAGAGGGTGCTGCAGAGGAAGGGATGCAAGGAGCTGTTATTTTATGGCTGCCTTAAATTTCACACATTTATTGAAAACTTTGCTGGTGACATGGCACCCAGAAACAAGCTAGATAAGGACATGGCCAATCATACAGAGCACATGATCTGCATTAGGGGCTGAAAGTAGGGAGGGTGGGGAGCAAAGTGTAGAGGTGAAGTGAAGAGATTAAAAAGCCCGTGAGACTAGCATAAAGCAACTAGTCACATTATTCTCCTTGCTTCCTAAGCATTTAATGCACTGTATGTTGAAAATCTGTAGAAGCAGGAATTAGGAACCAGAAATGGACAAGAAGCTGAAAACCACTGTTCATTTCTATCCACTGGGGCAGATTCAGATTCCAGGGTAACTGAGGCACAGGAAGCTTGTGATTGGGCTGTGGAAATCATGAGGCTGCATTCTGAAGGTGGAAAACAGTCATTAAAGGTTTCTCCTCACACCCCATGGTATGAACCATTTAACAGAGTAATGTCTCATCATCTATGTTGGACAGATGGCAAGGGCAGAGGCAGGATGAATTCAGTGATCTTTGCAACTGGATGGGAAAGCTGCAAATTAGTATCTAAGAGTTGACCCAAATTGTATAGTCAGAAACAGGAGCCTGCAGATAGAAGGACAAGGGGTATAGTTAGGGTATTAGGAAGTAAGGAAGGAACAGAAACAAGAGGAGGTCCAGCATAAAGACTCTTCAATCCTGGAGCTACCAGAAACCTGCTTTTCTCATCCCCTTGATGTCACTCGATCTGACTTATTTGCAGCTAGGGGTCTCAGATTCTGCAGATGCATCAAGAATAAGCAAGCGCAAAATCAATGCAAACTGGCAAAGTGGAGATGGCAGGAGATCCCAATTAATTCCTTTTTCAAAGGGCAGAAGAGCCAGATGCAAAAACAGGATTGGGAAATGTAATGGAAACAACTAGGGTTTCAGCCACTAACAGGTTTATCTTTGAGCTATATAGTTTCAAGGTGTCTGCAAATGATGCGGTTGCCACATTCTGATATTGTAAGAATTATGATATACCAAGAAAAATATCCATATATTGCTCAATCAACAATACCTTTTTTTTTTCCTAATAACTTCAAGGAGGCCATTGACAAATTCTTGCACCTGTGATACCATAGCACCAGTGTCTTTTCTCCATTTTTCATTAACTCAAGAGGTTATTCTTTGTTAGATTTCACTTCTCTTGGCAGAGGTCAGACATAATTTACAGTTTAGTATGACTGAATCTCAATTAGTGGGTGTTCTAGTGAAACTTTCCTGTACAGATGATACAAGGTAATCTTATTTTACTATTTGGGAGTCCTGAAGTTCACACAGGTCAAGGATATGTTCAAGAACTAGGCTTAGAACATGCTACCATTTTAATTCTTTAGGATGAAATAGTACTTGTTATTTTGTGATTAGGTAGATTTTAGAAGGTGAGGTGGGAGGGAGAAAATGGTTGAAGAAAGAAAAATACACATCATAAAATCGAAACATGTCACAAGTTAGCAGCATTTTGCTTGGGATTTTTGAATCTTAGAGAATTTCAATATGTGGACAAGTTCTTCTTCAGACAAGGGATATGCTCTTGACCCCTTTACATAGCTGTCTAAAAAAAGGGATAGTGACTATCCAGAAGCCTAGCAAATTGCCTTCAAATTATAAGTAAAGTGCATATACTCTTGCCATACATCTGGACTTCATCAATCCTTGAGAGCTCCTGTTGCACTAGACCTGCCTATGCCCACTGACAACAGATTGTCAAAAGCATCCAAGGTCAAAGTCCTGCCCTGGGTTTCCTAGGCCCATATCCAGTGCTTTCTTGATCTACCTGTTGATGAGACCCAACCTCCAAGGGTTATCTGTGCTTCCTCTTGCACAGGATTCTGGAGTGGCTGTCTACAACTCTAACTACTTTACTCCTTTTATATTCCCATTACCTTGCGAGACAAAATGCCCTCATTGAGTCCCCTGCCTTATAGTCATGGCCAGGATTAACAGTCCTAGAGGAAGGTGCCAATGCACTAAATTACCAGCTCTAGAAATTGTGTGTGTGTATGTATGTGTGCGTGTGCGTGTGAGTGTGTGTGTGTGTGTGTGTGTGTGTGTGTTAGTCCTCTTAAGCTCTTGCTTGGTTTCTTCAATTCTTCAATGACAGAGGCTGTTTTTTAGGTTTTATGTGTTCTAGTCTTTTATCATTCTGTCTGGCTTGCTGGACACTTTACTGAACAATTTTTGAATATTTTACTCATGTCCACCAGGCATGGGAAAAGAGAGGTCAAACCTTATAGGATGCATTGAGTAGACAGTGAAGGAAGCAGATCTGTTTATAGATTCTCAGGGAGGGGTGGGGCTTACTGTAGCCCCCTCTTACTGCTGTGAGTTTGGCCAAGGCACTTTACCTCTTTGTGTTTTTATTGCTTCATTGTATAATAAGTGTTACTATGATGGATAAGTTATTATAGATGAAGCACCTAGAAAACAGCAAGTATCCAGTAAATATCAGCAAGTGCAATCTTAACAGCTTCTATTTATTGAGAACTTTCTGTGGACTCTTTATATATCAACTTGATTAATTCTTGCATATGGTAAAAAAAAATCTAGATGTTGATTCTATGTGATAGAGGGAAAAAATGAGTCTCAGAGAGAGTGGATGACTCCTGTGACATCACATAGCTTGCCAGAGAGGAATAAAAACCTGATTCTGGGCCAGTGAGAGGGCTCTGCCAGTAAAAGCATATATTATCAAGTACCAAGTCTGATTACCTGAGCTCAGTCTCTGGGATTCATGCAATGAAGGGCATAAGCAACTTCTGTAGATTGTCTTCTGACCTTGGCATACACTTGATGGCATGCTCATCCATGACCTGAAATAAATGCATGTATTTACAAATTAAAAGAAAATTGAACTGGAGTCTTTCAGACCCCAGTGTCCAAGCATGTTCTGCCTCCTAACTTTACTGAGCATATTTGAGTAAATCCTTTCTGTTCCCTATAAAAATCTGGGGCTCTCAAGAGCAGAATCCTATTCTGGTTCATCTGTGTTCCCCACAAACAATGTACAGAGCATAGTGATGTAGATATCATCACTTTGTGGAGGGAGTGAATAGACTCTGGGTAAAAAGCAAGATAACATTTATTGAGCCCCTACTGTGTGCCAGACAGGGAGTCAAACATCTCTTTAAAGATCCTGGCAGGTATTATCTTTGTTTTACAGTTCAGAGAGCAGCAGAGGACTCACTTAGCTCCCAAGTTAAGAAAGGAGATTAGATGCTAGATGACCTTTTAATGGCCTTTGCAAAGATACACTTAAAAGAAAATGGAATTTTAATGCTGTAAAGAATTGCAGAGAAGCAAAGATGATGCCCTTAACCTGCTCTGTCTAGCAGAAGGCAGTGCAGGGGCAGAAGGGAAGATTAAACAAAAAATTTCCAATGGCTCTAAAACCTTCCTGCTGCATGACATTGGGCTAGCTCTTCAGCATTTCTGGGGCATGTTGTGGTATAGATGTAAAATGTCCCCTTTAAATTCCTATGTTTGAACTTGGTCAAAGCTGCTGGTGGTGCTATTTAGGATAGTTGTGTGTCATTTAGGAGGAGGAGTCTTGTTGGAAGATATGAGTCACTGTGGTTTGGTCCCTTTCCTGTTCATTCTGCTTTCTGGCTATGGGCACAATGTGACAGCTGGCTTCCTACTCAAGAGGTCATCCTATTACTGGCCCTCCACTATATATTCTCTGCCATACCCTTGTGCTGCAAGCCAGAATAGAATGTGCTTCCCTTAATCTGATTCTTGACAAGTTATTTTGTCACAATAACAATAGTAACTAAAGCAGTCTTTGAGGGAAAAAAAGGCTTCAAAGCAGAAAGGACATGGAGAACTTGGGGATGGGAGAATCCAGAAGTAGAATAACAGATGAATCAAGGTGTCTGTGGTGGGTTGGATGACACAAAATGTGAATTAAAGAATTAGGTTGAAAAGCCTGCCCAGGTTGTTCAGCTCCTGTCAACTTCAGAAAGGTAAGCAAGCTTTATTTTCCACAAATAGGAGGAAATCAAGAGTATCATGCAAGCCAAGAGGCTGTGGTGCCTTTCTATATAAAGCTTGCCCATAACTTAGAAAAACAGAATAGCAAGAGGTGAAATTTATTCTGTATTGGTTGCAGAGCTATAATTTTCCCTTCCAGTGGATGAGGAATGTAGACAAGAGGAAAGTTTAAAGTGACTTCCAGGTCTTAAGAGGTGGATGAGATAGAGACTTGTGGAGGAGGGCTAGAAGAGTCAATGGTTTTCTCAAGGAGATGTTGCATTTCAGATCCTGTAGGCATCCACGTGGAGAAGCTTACAGGACAGTGGATAGTGAAGTATGTCCTGGGGATGTACAACTGAGAGTCACCAAAAGACTCCTTAAACCCTGGGATAAATGATACTCAAGCATGGAGCTAAGGAACCCCGCAGTTTGTCAGAGTCCTGAAGCAAGGTGCACATGGAGTTTGAGATGAGTGAAAGCTTCAACAGGGGAAACTGCAGCTATGACTAACGATAGGCATGGGAGGAACACAATAAGAGATTCATGGATACTTGGAGAGGAGTTGTTTCTTCAGCAGAGTCTAACATGAAGCATCCAATCAAAGATCAGGGTAGAGAGCAGACTTCTTTGTTGTTTTGGATGGAGCTGAACTCAAGATGACACTTATATGAGCTGTTCCTAAGCACTGTCCTGAATAGACTGGCAAAATATAACTAAATAAAATAACCAATAAAAAATACAAGTTTGCTGGGAATGACATGAAGTAACGGTGTAAGAATTTCAATAAATCTTAAATGGAAAAAAAAAAGAGCTGAAATAAATGAAATAAGAATTTGGGAAGCCCAGCAGTGGTGGCTTATTCCTTTAATCCCAGCACTTGGGAGGCAGAGTTAGGCAGATTTCTGAGTCCGAGGCCAGCCTGGTCTACAGAGTGAGTTCCAGGACAGCCAGGGCTACACAGAAAGACTCTGTTTTGAAAAACAACAACAACAACAAAACAAACAAACTAACAAACAAAAAACAAAACAAAAAACCACCAAACAACAACAACAACTAAGAGTTTGGGAGTAGCAAGGTCATTTGGTGAGAAATGCAGTAATAACTGAAAGGGGCTATTGAGTGATGATTTTATACATCTAGGTGATAGATACCATGACCTGTGTTTTTAATTGTGAGCATGAAATGAATTAATACATTAGTAAAGCTCACAGTGCCTAAACGTGACCAAGTGCCTGATAAGGGAAAACTTTCTCTTCCTCTTTCTCCTTCTCTCCTCCTTCCCCTCTATTTCTTTGATCTTTTGCTTTAGCACATGTGGATCAAGCATCTGCTGTGTTGTGGTGATACCACTGTTGTAGTAGACATTAGGACTGCTCACCAGTAGCTAGAAGTCAGCATGTTTTGGCTCTCCAGGAGATGCACAGGTCTACAAAGCTAAGATTAGCCAAAGAGTTGTGTGTGGACATGATATATGACATGCATAGGGTGCAACTGTTCATTACTAATATGAGACTTTCTGGAACATTCCTCTGGGTGTATGATGATAACAGCAGACATAAGGATAGAACTTTTGCCAGCCAAAGCTACAATGAACATGTCTCCTGGAGACCCATGAAGTAGACTGGATCTGTTCTTCTATTCAAATACTGAACCTTTAGGGATGTTCATTTCTATAGTGAATTTTACTTCTGACTGAATTAGTCATTGTGGCAACAGCAGTTGAGTCATCCTTTCACAAACAGTACTCACTGTCAAGCAGTGAGTCCTATGGGAGTATAGGTGTGATGAGAGGTAATACAGGGAGAAATATGTAAGGTGCTTTTTGAATGGGAAATTGGAAGGGGGACCTCATTTATGCTGAGCTTAGGAGAACTTCACTAAGGAGGGTATAAGACTCAAGGACTGAGAGACAGTTATCCTAGTAAAAGAGAAACTGGACTAAGAGAGTAGAGTTGAGGTAGTTGATGGATCTAGTCCTCTTCTCAGATGAAATGAAGACTATGCTTGAGATTTTGGAGCTTGATAGAAAATGCTAAGAGGCGAGTGAATATGCACAGGCAAAGCTTAGGTAAGAAAAGTAGTTTTTATTTTAGGCATTGTTTTTCTCCCATGAATTAGAACTAGGTCTAGAATTTCATTTTCCTAACTCACATGGGTATGGGCTGGAGGGTTCTCATCCCACTTGTTGAATTCCTAAACCCCAACTCTGGCAGTATGACTGCCTTTAGAAGTAGAACCTTTAGTGAAGTAAAGTCCAGTAGGCTTTTTAGAGAGATCCACAACCCTAGGTGAGAGGTGACCTTTTAGACTATGTGAAGTCACGGGGAAGGACAGATACATATGGGCCCAGAAGATAGGTTCGAAGTTCAGACCATACATGAAAGCTTTGAAATGAACACTCAGAGTCTGGAATTGTGAAGGGAAAACAAAACACACTGACCAACCACCCAAATAAACAAACAAACACACAAGAAACAATCAATCAATCAAGCAAGCAAGCAAACAAGCAAACAAACAAACAACTCAATAACAACTATATTTCTATTGCTCAGTCACTTTTTGAGGTACTTTGTTATTGTGGCCCTTGCAAATGTGGAACTCAGCTTCTGCATATTTCTAAGTTTATGCATCCCGACATTCCACAGGAATTGATGCTGGGATCAACACACAAGTGGTCTTAGGGTCTTTGGAGAGAAGAGAAAGGGTCTCAAGATGCTATGGTTTCAGCCATAGTTCAATGTGCTATCCACATGGGTATTTTTGGGCTTGTCCCATTCCTATCTTATTGCCACAAAAGCCCCTGTGACCAGAAGTCAGACGTCTTCATGCCCAATCTCAGATTGGCAGGCTAAAATTAGTCAAGGATTTGAACTTTGCTTTCTTTTGTTCCAGAATCCCAAGAGATGTTTCCTCAAAAGTTAATAGGTAAATATGAAGTGAATTTTGACATGTTGCAAAGGAAAGGAATCTGTATCCTCCTTTGTCCACAACCCAATGTAAGGTGATGATGTAGAGCTAAGGAGAACAGAGAGGCTTGCATAGAAAGCTTGGGTGAGTGTCTTCCCCAACACTGCCTTAGAACCCTGTCCTTTGCAACCTGAAAGCTGGTGGCTAGATGCTACCTCAACCATGAGGAGAAAAGTTTGGTTGAAAGTACTGATATCTTTTGTTAATAAATTAACCCTTGCCAGGCTGCCTCATAGAAGCTGAGACCAGAGAGGAGATGACTAGGCATGAGGTGCCTTAAAGATTCTTGTTACTCATCATTCTAAGAAGCAGAAAGTAGACTAAATGGAAGTCAAGTCCCTACATAGAGCTTGAGCCTTTGACATGATGGCACTCACCCTGCACTGGAAAACTTTATGGAGCAGAACTGTAGACAATGTGGGTCTGATGAGCAGTAACTTCTCTCATGCTCGGAGGGAGGAAAGGGTGGTAGAAGCTTGCCTTGATCCTTCAATAAGTTCCCAAAAGCTTCAGCAGATGCCTGACTGCAATATAATTGAGCTATGGAAGTGTGACAACTGACCAGCCTGAGTTACACAGGAGTTGTTCATATCCGTTTCTCAGGAGCCACAGACATGTTCCTGACCCTTGCTTTTCTTACCCCTCCTATAGATACTTTATTCATCTCCATTGCTGTTAATTTCTATGCTCAAATCCAAAAAGATGGTGGGAAGCTGGGCTTGGGTTGGGAGTGTTCATTAGGTAACTGTTCCACTTACATGTTTTGTTCCCACCTCAAGTCTGGGATGAGAGAGGTGTGAAACTGAGCAGCACATTTCAAGCCCACATGATCTAAAATGTGTTCCCTATTTTAAACCAGGCTTATTTATATTTTTTTTTACAGTTACTTTTTATAAATGGAAATAGAATAGCAATGACGAGCCTCTTTTCTCTTTGTATCTTACATAGATTCCAAAAAGTTCTGGCCCTGGTTTCTCCTGTCCCTACAGCATCACCTCTGACCGCTGGTCCTGGATTTCTACAGTAGGCCTGTAGCATAGTTACTGGTTCTATTTATGGTACTTGGAGGTCTAGTTAGTTGCCTTTGAGAGCATTCTTTCCTGAATGGTCTGTCAAAGATTATATTTGTTTCATTTAAGATGAGGAATATGGATTTGGGTCAGACCAACATTCTCTTTATTGGTGATTGGTGGGATATACCAACTCAATGTCAACTACAGTGTCACTGAAGAAATCAGCAAGGGGATCTAATGCATGGTTGAATGCATATTTCCTGAGTGTCCACAGATCTAGGAGTACCCAGTTCAAAATGGATTGACGATTCTTATATGTTCTGTGGTTTTTAGACCTACCTTCTAATGCACATTCAGTCACTCACTGTCAGTAGCACCATGGTAATTCTTCCCAGATGCTGTAGAGTGTACTTGAGGAAACACAATATAAAGTGTTTGATTTGGTACTGATCATGGATTTATTCAACAATCCTGAACTCTGAGCTGGAGAGAGCATTTGAGTATAGAGATGGAGCTGAGGCTTTGGATTCAGTACTATGTTTGAATTCTGAACTCATCACAAATGAGTTGAGTCAATATTGGCAAGCTTTTCCACATCCTTGAGCTCCAGTTTGTTCACAAAGGATAAAGAGAGATACAGAAATGTTCCATAGGGTTGCTGCTAAAATAATATAAGATAGTAGAGATACAGCAGCCTGTATCCAATAAACAATGGTTTCCCTGACATCCCTAGCTTTCTCTCTACTCTGCACTGGGCAATGTGTGATGACAACTAGAAGGTGCTCACATTATATGCTTATAGTCTCATAGTCTTATGAGGTGAGGGTGTTGTGGGGTCTCTCTAGTACTCTAGTATGTGCCCAACCTTGGCATCCTTTCTGGTCCAACTCCATTCTAGATAATCAGATACTGCTTACAGACTCAATAGATGTGGATGTACAGAAACTACATTGAGGACAGAAACCTGCCGGGGGTTTGGGAGAAGGTTGTTAGAGCAGAAAAATGGTGGCAAGTGTCTACACTTTTGAAGTTTTGGTAGTGTACATGATTTAGAACAAAGGAATGGTACAATGGGGTAGCAATAGGGATAGCACTCTGAATGACAACAGCACACTGAGTGACAATGAGGCTGCATGAAATAGAAGGCAGCAGAAAATGGGAATGGGAGGAGTGATGGGAAATGAAGCCAGAGCAGGAGACATTACAAGGACATGGAGGACTTTGAACTTGACTCTGTGGAAATCATTCAGCACTTTATTTAATGTTACAACATGGTCAGAGCTCCAGTTTAAGCTCATGACTTGAGATGAATAGGAGAGACCCAGAAATAGAAACAAGGGGTGGAGGCAGTCAGGAGACTGTAGCCATATGTCGGGGAGCACTCAGGACTTTTAAGACCAGGGCAGAGGCATAGGGAAGAAGGGAAAGTCTAAGGGAGCTTGAAGCTATATCATCTACAGGCCTGAGTTTCCATTCAAATGCAGTACTTCAGATGACTCTTCTGTGATGGGAGGGCTCCCACCATTCCCACTGACGAGTAAGGCTGCTAGAAAGTTCCCTTCTAAAAGTTTCTGCTAAGGGTGAGCAACTGCTATGTCATATCTTTCTTCACCCGACTTGTCAATCTGGTAAACAAAGGTATTATCAAGCTGCCTTATTGAGAAGTGCTTTAAATTAGCCTTGACAGGTGGATTAATAAATAATAAGGCCTGAATGGCTTATAAAGAAATCAATTACACCATAAATTTTAAAATGCTCAACCTTAGCCCACTGATGTTGCTGCTTTCTTGAGTGATTCCAAAGTGTGCCCAAACTCAGTTCCAGGTAATTTCACCACTAGAAACATTACCCGGAATGCATACAGGAATACTTCTGGAATGGCCGAAAAATAGTCAGTAGATAGGAACTCTTTGTAGGAAGCATGAACATTTATTCTGATTCTCAACCTGTAATGTTAAACATCTGATTTGGATGCAAATTTCTTTGCATAAAGTCCCTGATTTTTCCTGGGCTGGAAGGGGTCCAAGGATCATCTGAGCCAATGGCTCTGATCCTTTCCAGGCTAATATTCTGTGATGTTTCCTTTATTATCCTGAAATGGGATCCATAAATTGTGTCATCTACCTAGACATCTCATCTGAAAGATCTATATAATGTACCCAAACTGCAAAATAAATGAAAAATAAAAAGAAAAGTAATTTATAATAAAGTAGGATGTGTGTTGATCTGTGGAAGGGTGGATATGAAGAGACTGGCAGACAGCAGAGCAGATGGATGACAGTTTGATGGAAAGAGAAATGAGTTCATAGAATTGACCAAGTACAGGAACAATGAATTGTGTTTTTTCTGTAATAGAAGAAATCTGACCAAAACAACCATAGCCCTTCCTTGATTAATATGGTGGCTACCTCCTGGAAAGTTAGTGTTTATTATAATTTTGCAAAAGTTATTTGTCTATGGGTGAAATGCAACCAGGATTTAAGTAGATAACTACATCCTCTTCCCTTCACTTTTATCCTGGGTGTGACACACCAAAATTGAGAGAGGTATGTTACAGTTTTTTCCTGAGCCTTCTCTTGTTTGTCTATCCTTCAACAAGCAGCCAACTTTTCCATCTAGGTAACAACCCTCACTGCTCTTGGAGTATCTAAACCTTTTTAAAAATGACATAACTAATTTATTTTGTGTGTGAACAAATGGTGTCCTTATGTCATGACATGTGTGTGTAAGTTAGACCAAGAGTTGAAGAACTTAGTTCTCTCTCCCACCATGTGGGTCATAGAGATTATTTCAGGTCATTAGGCTTATACACAAGCACCTATACCCATGAACCATCTTATTGACTTCCCACATAACCCTCACTGCTTTTAGAATGTCTAAATCTTTTAAAAATTACATTTACTAATTTATTTTGTGTATGAACATATGATGTGCTTATGTCACGGCATATGTGTATAGGTCAGAGGAAAACTTGAAGAACTTGGCTCTTTGTTCCACCATATGGGTCTTAAAGATTATTTCAGGTCATCAGAGTTTAAGCAAGCACCTTTATACATGAATGATCTGATTGACCTCCAAATTTTTCTTTTGGTCCTTTGTCACCAATACAAGATCCACACCTGTTTACAATCTCTTCTTGGTTCAGATTGTGCTATCAAAACCCAGAAATGCAAGGAATTATGTTCACACCAGAAGGAGACTATGACTCATATTTCCTGTCTATCAGATCAGTTTCTTTCTCCTAGTTTGCCTCTTTCCTGCACACTTGCCTCACTTGATAGTGTTTTAGCATGTGATCTTGGAAGAGATCTGTTTGCTTGGTGGAGGTCTAACTCTGAACCTCATTCAGAATTCTGGTTAAGAATAGTCATGAACTCTGGTTGTTACCAGACTCAACATCACTCTGAGGGATACTCCAGAGCTGTATTTTAAAGGAAGAAAATTTTATTTTGGCTCATGGTTCTAGAGATTTTTTTCTAAGGTTTATTGAACTCATTGTTTGGGGTTGGGTTGTGGAGGCATATTGCCAGGCTGTGTGTCTGCCTCACTGCTGGGATGCTTGGAGTGCCTTTGGCATGCTGCTCAGGGGAGGAAGAACCAAGTCCTTAATGGGGGTCCTCAGTCCGTGTTTTTCTGGAATGGGAAAGTCTGGGACAATTGCTGTGGTTCCCAGTCTGCTGTGTACCCAGGAACTGCTTCATATCATTAGCAGTCAGGAACAGGGGTCTCCAGTTCATGCCTCCCCTCAAGGTACCCATGTACCAGGCAGAAAGGTGAAGGCAGAGCCGAGGATTGGGGTGGGCCATGTTTGACTCTGAATGAGTAATGATAGTACATAGGGGTTGGAAGAGAATGGGCCTTCTCCAGGATATGTAGGCATGGCTATTTATGACAAAGGCAGTCCCACCATCTCTATTTTTGATGAAGAGATGGTCTTGCTTGTTCAAACTGCTTTATTTGATGGTGGGTGTGAATACATACACCTTGGTCAGTGAAACAGTGATTAAATAACTTTTGCATGAAGGAATGCCCAGAAAGAGAAGCCTTTTGGCTGAATATTAATGCCTATCTAGATACCTCATTAGCATAGAGAACTCCATGACTGATTGCTGTGGTCATCAATAGGGTGTCATAGTTATGTGTACAGAGCAGGTAGATGTTGGAAGGTACTGCAATTCTCAATTCTAAGATTCACAGGGTCTGAGGTCAACCTTGTCTGGTGGCATGGTCAACTAGCCCCACAGCATGTGGTGGAAGAAAGCAGCTCACTTCATGAAAAACATAAGAGAAGTAGGAGAGCTGGGAAGGGCCAAGGCTAAGGCTGACTTTTCATGAATCTAGAGATCCAGTCTTTTCTACAAGGTCCAGCCTTTCACAGTTTAACCACCTTCAATCATTCATTTAGATTTTGAATCCATTATTGGATTATACTACTAATGACATCTGAGCCCTTACAATCCAATCCTCTCTGGAAACAGGAAATGTTTCTGAGAAATACTTTAACCAAGTTGACAAGGTTAACCAGCATTTTGATAAACTGTTCTGTATGTTTCTTAAAATCCATCTGTTCACATTTAAAACATTACTACATTTTCATTATTTTTTTCCTATTGCCTTGTACTTTGGTATGTGTATGTGTTAGTATGTAAGTGATTATGTACACATGGGTGAAAGTACACATGCATGATTGTGGTGGTATCTCTCTCTCTCTCTCTCTCTCTCTCTCTCTCTCTCTCTGTGTATGTGCATATAGAGGGCAGAGGATAATTTTGGATGCTGTTTATTAGGAGCTGTCCACCTTCTTTACCCCATTGGTTAGTTTGTTTTGGCAGAGCCTTTCACTGGTCTGGAAATTACTGACTAAGATGGGCTGGCTGGTCAGAGAGCATGAAGAATCTGCCTGTCTTTCTTACTCCCTAGCACTGAGATTACAAATCACTGTATCTGTCTTTTGCACATGGGTTCTGGATGTTCAGTTCAGGTCAAACATGGAAAATACTTTTCTGAATGAGCTGTTTATGCATCTTAACCTATTGTCTTTTCTAAACAAAGTTGGGCCAAAGGATTTGGATAGTATTACATACCTTGTGATTGATGAAGTACTAAAATCACTCTCTGCATCAAAATTTCCTCCCATCAGCTGGTAGGGATGACTTAAATTATCTTCTAGTTTTAGTAAAGGCATTTCAAGGTCTTTATCAAATAAAAAAACACCTCAAATGTACTGTGAGTTCTTCAGTGGCCTTTCAGGCCCTAGGTTTCTCCCCAGTAGAGATAAATATCATAGAGCTGTCATGAAAGGGAAAGGCAATTAATGTATGTGATTACCACTTTTGCCACTAAGTGGCAAAATCTTCTTTGCCTTCTTAGTTCAGAATGAGCTCATGAAGCTAAAACACACACATACTGCAGCCTTCTTATTCTAATTTCAATGCAGGCATCACTAATCTATTTCGGCACTTGTATGCACAAACACCAAGGTGTCCTCAGATACCTTCTTAAATTGGAACTCTGTAATCTCCTCAAATTAGAGCTTCAGGCAGGTATAAATAATGGGCATCAACTCAGGAATTGTAACACTTCATTCATCTTTACCTTAGCTAATTGTTGGACATTAACCCCTTTCATGTTATTGAGAGCTAAGGTAATTCCTTAGCTATCAGAGCTGGATGAATGGAGAAAGTTTTACAGAAAAGCAAAAGGTGACAGGGAAAAGAAGGAAAGTATCTGAGCGGGTATACTAGAGGAAGGTATTGAGCACCTGGCAGAGGACACAGAGGTATGTATGCTGTACAACCCTGCATGCGGAAATTAACATACAATATGCAGCCCACATAGCTTGTACCTACCACATAAAATGTGCTGTATCTTACTGTTTGCTCCTCTGTCCATTATCATTCTACTAATATTCTCAGTATCTTTGCACTGTGTCTACCTTGTTGCTGCATTGCCTATTAAGTTTAACCCAAATTTAACATAATTATAATCAAGCACAATCATTTACATTTACTTAGCACCTCGCCGATAGCAGACATTTTTCTGCCTTTTTTTCTACAGATTATATTATTTTGTTCTTATGATACACATATAAAATGTGTACTGTCATTATCTACATTTTATAGATGCAGATTATACATCTAGAGGAGCCAAGTTACTGCTCAAGAACACAGCTGGCCAATGGTGAACTAAGATTTGAACCTGATATTGTTGAGGACCATAGTATCTTGCTGCCTATGAACTTCATAACAAGTGCAGCTCTGAGCTGGGATATGAAATGAAAGTCACAAGTCTTGACTTCAGAGCATCTCAGTCTTGTAGTAGAAGACTACTTGGGACTTCTAGAGATGACTGGTTAGAAGAGGAACTCTGGCCAAGCAAATGATGAAACCTAGATTTTCATGAGTATCAACTGGGTAAGGCTGAGGGCTGGCCCATGTTGGAAGGAGGGAAGACACTAAGAACATCTCCCTTCTGTTTCTGAAGATTAAAAACTGGGATTCTAGGACCTACCAACCCATAACACAGAATATTTTTTGTTCTATAATTCTATCCAAGTCCTATTGAATTCAAGGACTATAGATATGTAACCATGACTGTCTTAGATTCTCAAGTGACATTTTGATACAGCATCCATCCACAATACCAGAGTACAGCCCTTTAATATTTATTATTACTATTATTATTATTATTATTATTATTATTATTATTATTATTATTATAAACCTCAGGGCATTCTTTACTTTTTGTCTGTTGCCTCTAGTGTCCTCTAGATGGCAGTCAGTCCTCTGAACCACACTGCCTCAGGAGAGACTGCAAAACTTTAGAAGTCTTCTAGAGCCAAGGCTGTGGCTTTCTGGACAGCTTCTAGATGAGAGAACTTGAAAATGTGGAAAAATGCTTCATCTTAGAAGGGAATATTGAATGATGGCTCAAGTACACACACACACACACACACACACACACACACACACACACAAATATAGCAGAAGCTTAGAAAGAATTACACTCAAAAGAAAGAGGGATCTTGGTGGAGGGCACAGTAGTGATTTGAGGCAGGATCTTGTTATACAGCTCAGGTTGCCCCTCTCCCACAAAACAAAACAAAACAAACAAACAAAAAACCAAAAACAATAACAAAAAAGAAACCAACAACAACAACAACAACAAAACAGCTTTGGCTGTCCTTGTTGCAATTGTTCTGTCTCCACCTCACAGAGTTCTCACTTTAAATATGTCAGCCATCACACTGCTTACCAATTACAAAACCAAAACACTGAATGATGAGTGGCTTGGTTTTGGCTCTAAAGTAAGCACAGTTCGGATATTTCTTGTCTGGATGTCTAAGGTCAGTATTCTTTCCAATATAGAGTCTATAATATGTGATAGTATTGGCATATACATAATGAGATATCTTGGGAATAGGACCCAAAGGTAAACAAGAAATCTATTTATTTATTATGCACATAGCCCAAAGGTAAACTTATAAAGGATTTTGAAAGACATTGTGCATGAAAGTTTTATGTTATAGAGTTGTCTATTTATGGAAAAGTCAGCTCTCAAGAATGTATAGAAGTTGAAATTTTTTGGATTCTGGGATTAGAGGTCCTCAACCTATAAATGGTAGAGCAGAATTCAAACCCAGTTGCTACTGACCAGTTTTGCACTGCACAGGGTACCTTGGGACAGATGTCAACAAAGGAATGAGACAGTGCATATAGCCCTAAGCAGTCACAGTTCTGGTGCAGATGTTTCATTAGTCACCAGAGCTCATAGGTCCAGTAGCTGGTGGACTCCTTGTGATGGAAATCTGATCACTTCTCTCCTTCAGTGACCCTTCCATGGTTTTCCATTGCCCATGGATTTTGAATTCTTAAGACTATTATCAAAGACTATTTATGTGCTTACTGATTTTTTTTTTATTTTTTGATTGTATACTTCTCCATCATGATGGGGTTTCATCTTTGACTTAGTTTTCTACCGCTGTGTAAACATACACCTTTTTAAAATTTATCACACGAAATTGTTCCTTATCGTTTTAGAGGTCAGAGGTCTTAAATGGGTTTCGTGGAACTGAAATAGTCTTGTCAGTAATTCTACATTTGGAAGATCTGTTGCTTGGCTTTTTTAAGCTCATAGAGGCCACTCACATCCATTGTCTCATAACTGTCATCTATAGCCAAAGCTAAAAAGGGCAGATGGGGTCATTTTTACATTTATTCATCCTACCTTCCCTATCTTTTCTCTTCTAAAAAGCCACTAACGAAAAACAAACCAAAATATAACATAACAAAAACACCCATGTTAGCATGAGAGATGACTCATGAGAAAGTTGCATCCCTGGAGCCACCTGCCTAAATAATAAATTGTCCCCCCAGAGAGTCTCCAACGGCTGGTTATTGCTTACATTGCCTAAGGCAATTGTGAATCTTGTAACTATCCTGAGTTTCCTAAGACATGCATGCTCCCTAGCTTCTTATGAGCCTCTCTTTCTGTCTCCAAGAGGAAAGCTCTCAACCCCGAGAAAACAGACATAGAACACCTGGCAATGAGCACTGCATATGGAAGTAGTATATGAGAAGGGAAGGCAAGAGAAGGCAAGGGAACAGTGGCTAATTGTTTTGACTTTCAGTAATATAAAATCTAGAATGTAGAAGCTGATAATCAAAAGTTTATAATTAGTATGTAGTAGTTCAGAATAATCTGTGCCCACACAGAAAAATTAATGTGCCATAGAGGTACACACTCCTAATCTCAGCACCCAGGAAAGGATCAGGGATACAAGACTAGTCTTTAATACATAACAAGCTTGAGGCCAGTCTGGGCTGCATGAGATCCTGTTTCAAAACAACAGGGAAAAAGAAAACCAAGAGAAGGATGAGGATGAAGATGACGATGGTGAGGAGGAAGAAGTGGGTCTAGAGAGATAGCCAAACAATTTGTTTTCCTTTTTATGTTCTGAGTTGTTTATAATACATGCATTCAGTAAATACACACACAACAAATACAAATAAAGATCTTTGAAAAAGAGGAGGAAGAGGAGGGAGAAGAAGTAGAGAAAGTAGAGGGGCAATAAGGATCTTAAGTGTCATTTGACACAACTCTTCTATTGACAGAAGAGATTACTGTCTCCAAGACCAAGCTTCCTAATCTTTGAAAGGATTTAGAACGAACATCTATTATCCTTACTCCATATTTGTGTTGAGAATCTCTTATAAGCACAAAAATTGATAGGCTTTGCAAACTTTTAAACTTTTTGTGTATGTGAGTCAAGAATGTTAAGACAGAAAAAGAAGGGGTAACGTTTTCAATTGAAAAAGGAAAAGTACATGTGCAAGAATCTTAATTTGTAGGCTCCAAGGTTCACAGAGACAGCATGCAGTGCAGGAGAGTCCCTCTTATCTTGGGCTTTTGGTTTTGGCTGTGCATTCTCAAAGAAAGACAATTGATTTGGCATCTTGCTCTGGGTGTTTCCTCATCGGCCTCTCCTCAGTCTTCCTTGGGAAAGTGCTGAGGTCAAGCAAGCTGTGACAGCTGCAGAGAATCTTGAGTTAATGTGAAATCTGTCTGAGTTACTTAGTTGGCATGTCTGGAATATGATTGTCTGGGAGTTGAGACCTACATTCTGTTCAGCTCAGTGGAAGGCAGCTGGAGGTTACCAGAGGCCAGAACTAAACTGTTCACTTGTAGGGTCAAGTATCCTAAGATGGGCTGTCTTAGGCCATTAGTGTGTGTGTGTGTGTGTGTGTGTGTGTGTGTGTGTGTGTGTAGGTACATGTGGGTGGGTGCATGCTTATCTGCTTTCACACTGTTCTGTGCAGTTTATTTTCCATGTGTTCATCATTTGTGAGTTTTTAGAATATTTTCTATTATTTATTCTGTGTTGTCCTCATAGTGAGCTCCAAACAGGTTGATTTTAATCTCCTCTGTTTGTAGAACCTCCTCCTCCTCATTCTCCTTCCCAGCTTCTCTTTTCTCCCACAAAGTGGGGAAATGGAAGAAAATGAAGCCCAGCTTAAGAAGGAGGTTGTTAAAGGGCATGTAGTGAAACAGAAGAACTCCAGCTTTCCTCTCCATGTCCAGTGCCAGCACAGTCAGAAGTATTCCTGTGTGTGCCTGCAAGATAGACAGTCAAGATGTCCTCTTGGTCCCACAGCCACCAGCCTAGTTCATGAGTCCACTCTTTGAGGAACTACTCTAGTTCTCCTTCCAGACTGGTTTTTTTTTTTTTTTTTTTTTTTTTTTTTTTTTTTTTTTTTTTTTTTTTTTTTTTTTTTTTTTTTTTTTTGCATTATACAATCTGCTTCCACTGAACCTCTTCTCTGAATGAGGCAGCATGTGAACTCAATATTATATAAAACTGGTTTGCACTTGTACAATCTATGTTAAAAACTAAAGCCTTAAGGTTTGAGAACACACAGTGTGTAATCACGACATGAAGGAGGTGTTTTTCCTAAACACCCAATGCAAAGCTAAAATCATGATAGGTGCTCCATAAACATTTTAGGATGGGTAACAGCAGTCATGCCAGTGTCCCTTTTAGAGGTTCATCATGATAGCGGGTGGAAAACATTTTGAGAAGTAAGTCAGAATCTGGAAAATGGATCACCGTTAAAAGAAACCAAAGATTGTAAATTCCTTTCTCCGGTGCCTGATGTTGAACGGTCTGGGATAGCAAAGCTCATGATCTAGAAGGACACACGCTTAATGTCAGAAGTAGGAGCTGTAGAAGCTGACACTAAAGGGAGGCTAATTTGGCTCAAAGCCCTGAGGTATGGATAGGACAAAGTCAGAAGTTATATTTTAGCTTGGTCAAACATTTCTAGAGAGCAACTTCCATACAATAGGTGCTCAACCAGTGCCTACTAAGTAGTATCAATGCTTACAGCAATTCTTGGTGATATGGGGTATCTGGCACCACCCCTTTTAGCCTTTGGCAATGCTTTAAGCATCTGCTATTCAAGTTGGAGTTGAGGAAGCCTAAGCGCATCCTAGGGTTGAGGTAATGCTACCAAGACTAGAATTTGACTCTTACTCTTATTGCCTCGAACTGTGTCGCAGTTGATTTGCAGAAAGAGGCCTGGGACCACTGTATCTGAGAAAGCAAGAGGGTAGTGAAGGAGGATTACATTTCATCTCAGCATTTATATTTCCCCAGAGTGGATCCAACTGCATTTCAAGAGCAGTGGTAACACACTTAATTGAAATTCGTAATTTCAGCCCTCATTAATAACCCATCTTGGGAAGCTGTGGGCTCCATGACCATTAGTGATGAGAAAGATGTAGACACAGGTCTTCAGAAGGGAGCAGAAAGCCCCTGGTTCATTTTATAGTTGATTAGAGTGAGCTAAACTATGCCCCATACATAAGTTGTATATTTAATAGGAGAAGTTGGCAATATGTGCAGTTATCAAAATACTACAGGTGCACTGGCAGGCCTCCAGCCAGCATTGCTCATCCTAAATGGCATGGTGACCCTGTAGCAATGGGGCTTGGGTGCTATTGAACAAGATGGATAATGTGATTGAACCTAATCAGTCCTAAGGAAACAGGGGAGCTTCAGCAACTGGCTGTAGATTCTCAGGCCTTCTGTGCAGTAGGGAAGCTGACACAGCACTCCCTGCTCTCCACCTATGTCACCATCACCTGTGTGATGATGACTAGGAAATGCTGGGTTCCATAGTACTGTTCAGTGTCTCTGACAAAAGTCTCTTCTGTGGGTCAGTGTTGATATCTGTACAATGAGATAAAAAGATGATGCTTTCACATATGCTAGAACTGGCATTTAGTATTTGAACTCAGTTTGACTGAAGTATCATATGGCCTCTGATACAATATATAACTTCGTATTACAATAACATTATGGCATAGACTAAATGTAAATGAATATGTGAGCCTATGTTCCCATGAATCTTTATTTACAAAAACAGGTAAAATGTAATAATTTGCTTAGTTGGCTGGAGTTTGCTGGTCCCTGATCTAGGACATTTGGGACAAGATCTCACCTAAGCGAAGAGCCCTTGGAGGCTCATGTATCAGTCTTGCCTGCTAGGCTGTATCTTGCTTAAAGACAGGAGAATCATTGTCTTAGATTTCCTTGCATTCATAGGAACCAAACTTTGAGTTATCCCACTTAATTATCTCAGCAATAGATGCACTCTATTTTGTCCCTGCTTTCAGACAGAGACACAGAGATGCAGAGAAGTAAATAATTTGGTTGGTAAATGTTGTAAGCAGGCTGGCTCCAGTGTTCTTATCTCTTCTCAACCACAACCTCTCAGTGACTGGGATAGAAGACCAGATAGTCATTAGCCAATTGAGCATTGAGTAGGTAATGTTGTAATTTCCCCACCCAGACAGAGGCTTCCCACTCTTCCACAGCAGCACTTACTGTATGCCTGCCTCATTAAATTACCCATTAGATTTGGCTCACCTCTCATGAATGCAGATCTTCCTGGATCTTGATGCTTTTGTCTAGTATATTTCTCTCCTCTGTCCCCTGCTTTGGAGCTGACCACCCTTTCTCTAAAGTTGCCCCAGCTAGATATGACTGTTAAATTAATTCTGCATCAATGACCAAAGACTGGGCATGGTTTGGGTCAGAAGTTGTGCTGGTTCTAGGATGCTTTGCCAAACCCATTTCCTGTGGATTAGGTCCTAAATCCCGATAGTTTAAAAACAAAAATCTGTTAACTTGGCTCTGGGAGGAGAAATAGAAGTCCTTGAAATTCTGGTCTCATCCCCAAGTACTTATGACCAGAGTCCACAGATGGATGCTGGTTTGATTTTGCAGAGGTATAAAATGCAGGTAGACAGCGATGTGAGCATTGCATATTTTAGATTTCACGTGCATTTTTTTAGCCCTACTTAAAACTCAGGGTCTATGCTAAATTCATGACATATCCAGTCTCATCTAATGCTTACTGGCACCATCAGTGGTATGCTGCATAAGTCCTACTGCCTACATGGGAAAACTGAGGCTTTACAACTTAACAAAACCCCCAAAGGTATATATGAGTGAAACCAGAGTTTACACCTGAAACTCATTTCAGCCATGGCCTATTATTCTTGAATTTGATACAAATTGTGTGGGGAGATGATATTTACTCAGTTTTGTGCTCTATTGTTCCAGCTTCATGCAATTTAATTCTCAAATATCTTGATGAACTAAGCATTTATTGTCATTTGATAGATTGCGGCGTGCCTGTTCTTAGAGGACATAGGACTAATACAAAGAGAAATGCTGAATACAGACAGCAACTTCAGGATTCTTATCACCTTGTAGAAGCACATAAGATGTTTAAAATTAATTAATTAGTTAATTAATTAACATCTCAAATTCTGCTCTCCTTCTCAGTCCCTCCTTCATAGAGTCCCTCCCTCCATCATCTTCCTCTTCTCCCTTCACCTTCTCTTCTACCCTGGCTCATCAAGCTTCTACCAGATTAGCCACATGTACTCCCACTGAAGCCAGACAAGACATTCCTGGAGACTAAGCTACATTTCTGCTACATAGCACATAGGATTTTTTTTTTAAAGATAGAGGTATCTGACCTGAATTATAGCAACATTCTGAAGCCTGGAGTTATGGGAGTCAGGGCTTGGGTAATGTACCCAGGTTCTCTGAAACTCCCCTGGGATATTCTGTCATAGAAGTAGGGTGCCAGCCATAGCCATACCCTTTGGACTTGGGAGAAGCCATCAGGGGGACTTCTTTGTTCTCTGTTGTCCCCAGGTATCTAATATTACAAGGAGAGGTAAGCAGAAATGATCATATTCAGGCCAGTTGTAAGGATAAAAAGCTGTGGATGCTCAGAGAAGTGACTTGTAACCTAAGACTATAATGAGACATAGTCTGGCATCAAGGAAGAAGAGGGGCTGGGAATCTTAAGGCCTGCAGGACAGGGTTGGAAGGCATGTAAAACACAGGCATTGGGAGGTCAGACAAACCTTGTTAATGTAAGTTCAAATCTTCACAAGTCAAGGTGCTTCAGTCAGTGTCTGTAGAGGCCTAGCATTCAGTATCCATATGTATAATGTGAGGATGAAGTTGGTATGCCCACAGAGCTTAGAGAATTGAGGGCAGGACCCTAAGCACTATGCCTATATTCAGGAAGTGAAGTCTTTGCCTGTGTCTTTTTTACTCTATTTCAGCCCTGGGTTTTTATTATACAACTGTAACATATGAAAAGCCAAAGTCGTGCCTTTAGTCATCTTGACTAACACATATTCAGCAACTCACCCATCTCAGGTGGCTTCAGGCATAAAGTAATGCAGCCAATGTTTCTGCACTCCTATAATTTGTACTGAACTTGATGTTACAGAAAGGAAGTAGGTGAACCATGGAGTCTCTCCTGAATCAGCTTCTGTCAGAGAGTCAGAGAATTGCAAAAGACTCTGAGTCTCTAAAACGGGTGGCTTGATGCTGCCCTAGGTTACCTGTCATAGGAGACAATACACAGAAACTCTGTGAGGACAATACAGTCAGCAAGTATTGAGCAGCATCATAGGCTTCTTTAGTACTAGTTATCTGTTCCTGTCTCATTCTGAACATCTGATTTGAGGACATCAGTTCTTTATGGGCTTTAGTTCTTTCGTGAGCCCTCAGGACCTGCAAAGGACAGTATCATTTAGAAGAGAAGAATCCGGCCTCTTCTTTTATTGTCTTTTAAACATTCTGAGGTAAAAGCGATGTAAAGGAACAAAATGTATGCTATGTTAAACTGATTAATACATTTGCTGCATATGATGTGTATCGTAGTCTAATGCATAACATATGTAAAGCCATTTTCTCTTTTTCTTCCCCTTCTTTCCCTCACACACACACACACACACACACACACACACACACACACACATCCTAGCTGACCTCTGTGGTCCCACATAGTGTAAGATAGGTAATGAAAACTATAGCATAAACAGATCTTTATTCTTCTGAAATAGTGTTGGATGAAAATTACATAAACAATTATCTAACAAACATTGTGATAATTGTTGGCAAAAACAGAAACAAGGAATGTCAGCAACTAGTGTTTACCCTGTACTTGAGATACATTAGTCTCTATATTAAGCTTTTCCCATTGAGTTCATTTAGTCCATTTATAAGTCTTGTGTAATCAGTCATCTTAGGGTTTGAGTTTTACAAATATTCATGAAGAGGCTTTTGCTTTCTCAAGGTTGCATGCCTGATGGATAAGTTGCAGAATTTGAGACTGTGAACATCAGGCCACTATCCTTACCCTTAAAGAACTTGCATCCCAATAGAGGCAGTAGTTTGATTGTAATCAGGGAGCAGAAAGGGAGACAACTCAAAGGAGTTGCCTCACCCAGACTTGGTGACATCAGGGAAGATGTTTTGGAGAGATTCATCTGCATAGAAAAGAGTTATGGATTGTCAGTCCAATTGACTGGGGGTGGGGTGCAGAGGATGGGACTGGGTAAGTGAACTAGGCATATCTTCTAGCCAGTGAGTACTAGACAAGAATACTTTGACAGACATAGAAATCATGGATTATTAAAGGAGCAAAGGAAAAGCTCTATGTGGCTTGAGATGTTGAGATGAGGGTGCATAGAGAGCAGGGAGTACAGTATAATGAGAAGTCAGACCACCTAAGGATTTAAAAGCCCTGACTGAGATCCTCCTATAGCTAGAACTGACAATGTGGAAAATGACTGGTCTCTGGCTGAGGCAACTGAGGGTAGAACAAAACTAGAATCTACTCTGAATCTCTAATGGGTATCCAATCTCCGTTACAGAAGTCACTCTGATTACATTAACTCATTTCTCTATTTGTTCTGAGCTATTCATAAAACATCAGACCAAAATAAAAGGGGAAAAAAATAGAGAACGAACCAAGCTTCCACTAAAGAATCAAATTAGATGTGATTCAGAAGAGAATCAAAGACAACAGGATTTTATTTCACAAGGATAAGATAAATTGTCTTCTATAACAGGACAAGCCAGACCCGTTACTGAGCACGAGTCCCTTTTGTAAAAACATTGAGCTATTGGCCCATAAACTCTGACTGCCTGGCTGGAGCCATGAAAGAGACATTCTGGATAGATGGATTGTCCATATAACTGAAGCAGTAACAAAACCAATGTATCCAAAGGTCTGCCTTGTCCTGTGCCATTAATCTGAGAGCAATGACTGTCATTCAGAATTAAAGGAAAGAAAAGATGCACTTCTGTGATGTAGGAAGGGAACACATTCTTACATTCTTGGCTCTCACCCTACCTGCTTTTGTATAAGACACTAACTTTTATCTGATTTGCCTTAGAGTTGAATATTTCATCTTTTTCCTTCAGAGGACTATAAGGTACTAGAAACAAAGATTTTGCCTTATATTATTTTTCTTTATGTTCATCCACTGAAGTCCAAAACATCCTCAGAGACTACTTAGTCAGACATCTCAACTTGCTGCTGAGAATCTAGGTGTGGTGAGTTAGTGGCTAGACCAGAGCAAAGGCCAGATGTGCTCACATCTGTTCCTTTGAGTCCCCTCAGTGTTATCACTCCCTTGGCTGTCAACTGCAGTCTCTTCATAGCCAATGTTGTCTGGAAGACATTTCAGCTTAGTAAAACACACAAGCTTCAATAAGTAAGCTTTTCAGATTTTGTAGCTGAGGTGGTTATTCATCTCACACAATGACTATGAGCATGTAGCTAAAGTAGATCGTCTAGTCCAGCCATCTACACAGGCTGTGGCCTTAAAACATAACTCAGAGTCTCTGCAAAGTGAGTTGGCTGTGAGGATTTAGTGAGATAGTGTATTTTGTGTTCCGTTGACCAGTGTCATTACAGGGTGTGGCTGTGAATTATTCACGTTCTGGGAAATGAACAGATTACTCGCATTCCTGTGCATGGAAGGAGTTACCACAGTTAAAATTATTCTTTGAGTTTTGTGGCAACATCTGGTAAAGATGGTTGTTCTCACCCAAGTTTCTCTGTTCTAGCTTTTCACAGGATATTGAGAAAGGGTGTAGCAACCCTACCACACTAGCAGAACCTGAATGTAGTTTATTATTTAGACAAATAACCCAAGAATTTGGGGCTAGGCCTGAGTGAGGGTTTTTTTTTTTTTTAAAAAAGAAGAAATTGTAGAAACCTAAAGGTGATTATTGCTTGTCTTGACATAAGACCTTTGTGCTTTTGCAATTCTAACTCTCCTACAAATGGACAGACAAGCTTCTTCTATTGTCCTGAAGTCCTCACTGACATCCTATCCCTTTCTGAATAACATACCTCTAACTCCTGACAAACACCTGATTTATTCCCATCTGGTGTCAAGCTTGCTGAGAAATAGCCAGAATTAGAGCCCAGTTTGACTACCTGTGAGCTCTGTGACCTCATAGAAGTTGCTAAGTATTGTTTCCTTGAGACTCATTTTTCCTATCTGCAGCATAGGATTGGTAGTGTAGTCACTATAAAGAAACCAAGACGAAAGAACCAAGAAGCAAAGCTATCTGACTGAGGACAGTCCTATTTATACTGCTTAATACCAAAGCATAAGTAGAGATGAAAATATCCCCAAGCAAAACAAAATTTCCAATATCCATAAATTATAGCTTAGCACAAGCTTCCCAGATGGAAGACATCTGTACCGTACAAGTAGCAGTATGTGGCAAGGTTGTCTTTGCTTCAGAGTGTGTGTGTGTGTGTGTGTGTGTGTGTGTGTATGTGTTGGTGTTCTTGTCCATGAGAGTACATGTGGAATCCAACAGTTCACATTGAGAAGTCTTTCTTCAGTCCATTTTCAATCTTACATTTTGAGACCAAGTTTTCCATTGAAGCTGGAACCCATTTTTTCAGCTAGACTGGTAGGCAAGCAAGGTTCTGGAGTATATCTCCCTCTGGGCTACAGTTATGCACTACCATCCCCAGATTTTCTATGGATCTTGGGAAGCCAAACTCGAGTCCTTATACTTGAGTAAGATTTTGCATTTTTATATCTAGAAAGAACACATTGAGGCTAAAATGTTTATGTATCTTGGCTCCTTCTCTGCAAGGCTTTAAAAACAGCCAAGACACAATGAAATACTCTCTCATAACATGCAGGGAGGACCTGGCCATTATGATCACCATTTTATAGCTATTAAGGTCCAGAGAGGTTAAATGATTTGCTCAAGGTCACACAGCGAGTACAGCTCAAACTTCAGGTCCACTAATTCAGGATGACCCATTAAAGCATGGTACCCTGTCCACCAAATAAAGAACCCCAAGTGAAATGCTGATTGTTAAGGAAGGAAAATAGCTATTGAGCTACAGACGTTGACATTTCGCCAGCCAGAAATCATTAATGTGGCCAGGTTTAAGGAGAGCTCTATTAAACTGTCCATCAAGTGCTTTACTCTTAAATGGATTTATTGAGAGAGGGAAAAGTCCAGGGTAGCAATAACATATTAGAAGTGGCTTCTTCTTTGTGTATGGGAAGTTCATGGTGCATAGTGGGGAGAGAGATACATGCTGGAGAGGAGTTCTAGACTGTCAGGGTGAATTTCTTAGAGCACCAGAATCACAGAGAAACAGGATGGCGTGCTGGTGATACCTGCTCTGCATCACCCGATACACTTCTCTTGTCTGAGAGTGAGAACGGTGCTGCCTGAATCCAATATGATCATGGGGGTAAAACACAAAGTCTGGCTTATACTTCATTGCATGTGGATATTTGATGTTGCTTATGATAGAAAACAGAAAGGTTGGTGCTGGGGAGGTATATCAGTCAGCAAAGTGCTTGTCCTGTATCCATAAAGACTTGAGTTTGGTCCCCAGAATCCACATGAAAGCTGGGCACTCAGGTGAATATTTGTAATCTTAGGCGTTTGGGGCTGGGGTTTGAAACAGAAAGATCCTTGGACTTCTTATTAAGAGCCAAGCCTGTATGGTGAGCTCAAGGCCAAATAACTAGAGGTTATCTCAAGTAGGAAAATTATGGCTTCTGAGGAATAACAGCCCAAGTTGTACGCATATGCATGCTCACTTGTACACACTTAAGCACCAACACTCACGCACACAGTAGAGAGAATAAGGAGGAGGGAGGGAATGAAGAAGGAAGGGAGAGAGCCAGAAACAGAGAGATATATAGAGAGATAGACACAGAAACACACAGAGATTCACAGAGAATAACAGAATTGTGTTCCAAAAGCTAAAGTTCTGTGAGCTCAGAGCAGTCAAAGAAGGCCAGCACATGAAGCAAGGAGGAGAATGGGAAGAGAAAGAAAATACTGAGTTTTCAGGCGAGCAACTTCATTAGAGAAATTCAGAAACAGAAGAAAAGACAAGAGATTCAGAGAGCTTCAAGGAGAGGCAGCTGAGTGCTAGGAGTTTTCTTCTCAAATGAGGCGAGGGATTTCAGCTTTCCTTTCTTCAGAGTGGCAGAAACTCAAATTTTGTCCAGCCCTCTGATCCGTGCTGGCAACAATGAAGAAAGTTACAGACCACTTTGCCACTGGTAACTTTGTTCTGAATAGTGAGCTGTAATCTGCTTCTCCAGAATGCACAGCCATTTGGAATCAGTAGTGCTGTGTCTCACCTTTCCTTGGAGCTGCAAGGTTAGGGTGTTGCAGTGTGTGGTTCCATTGAACAGGAGTATTATAAAGAAGGATCTGACATTTACAACCAGGCTTGCAAGGATTACTAGACGATAGAAACTCAAGTTCTGGTACCCCGTTGTTAAGAATGTGTGGATGAGGTGGGAAAGGCTACCTACATGATGGTTAAAGGGAGCTGTGTACACAGAAGCTGGAACAAAAAAACAGCCTGGTGTGTTGGGGACAGACAAGCCATCGTCTGCCGTGTACAATGGGAGGTGTGGAAACCTCAGGGTCCTTGTCCTAATTTAAAGGTGGACTTGCATTATATCCCCACTAATTTCGATCTGTGGTGGCCAGTGCTAGTTATTTGACTTTTTTTGAACTCAGGTTTTCTTACTCATGCAAATGGAAGAAGTGATACTCCATTTGCAATTTCAGAGAGATGGCAACAGAAAAGCATCTGTCCCAGTGCTTATTTCATAAGCAATAGCTATTGTTATACTTATTTTCATTCTCAGTGCCTAAAGATTCAAAATAGAATCTAAGTCTGGCATCTAAAAGCCTTTTCTCATTACATGCCAATTCTAATTCTTTAAAAGAGGAGGTGATGTGATCAATTAGTAATGACATCAATGATGACCAAAGATTGTCTACTTAAAACAAACATTGTTTAAGATACAAACAGCATGGGTATAGGACGTGAGGCTTGTATTATTCCCATAAGGGTGGATGGGTAAGGGAAAGGTAAAAAAGGCATATGTGGATGCATGGTGGGGGTGGTGCTTATTTTTTATCTTCTTGGCAACATAACATCCTATTTTGGGACTTGGCATCACAAGCCAAAGGGTTAACATTGCGTCCCATATCTCCTGGCTGCAAAGCAAACATATGCCGTTTTTCTTGGCAATGCGATGGCTGCTTGAGCAGAGTGAGTGAGGAGGGCAAGAGGTGTGTGCTTTCTGTCCCAAACCTGCAGTGCTCTGGGAACTTTCTGGAATGCTAAGCTGTTTATTTTGGGATTCCTTCAGCTTAGTAGGTTGGTATTTAAAGACAGCTAGAAATTTTGCATTGCACTTTCATTCCAATAGAAGAGAGAGAGCAGGGGGTGGGGGTGGAGCAGAATCTGAAAACCCCAAAATGCCTTCCAAATACTGGTAAGTCAAACAAGGACAGGCTGACTCCAGTCTGCTCTCCTCCCCCACTTCAACCTCAAATCCACAAGGAAGCAGAAAGAAAAGAAGCAGCGATGTGATGAATGCATGAAGCTCTGAGTGAAGAGTTCCCCCACGAAGATGCCAGACAAGGAGACTCCCTTCCCATTAGCTGATACAAGAAGCCTTTATCAGTAACAGTGGAAGGAGACAGTTGAGAAAGGCAGCTAGGCCATAGCCTAGATTGGATTTCCATAAGGGTGACTCTTCCATCCTTCGTGTGTGGTTTAGAAAGGATCTCTTTTAAAAGTTTCCATTAGCAATGTGATTGATCTCCCGATGAAAGCAGTGAGAAGACCTCCAGAAAAAAATGTGATTACAATGTAGAGTGGACACATACTAAGTAGCAGGTTTGAAGTTCACAGTTAGTACCCTCTATAAACCATACTTAGATGTGACTTTCATTATTTCTTTGTAACTGTCCTTAGCTCCTGAGTCCACATCTTTGCCACAGGCAGGAAACTTAATCTTGAACATCAAACAATTTGACTCTGATTTCGATGTCATTGATTTAGGGTTTAAATGCAGGCAGCTTAACAGTCTTGCTACTTCCTACTTCTTTTTTCTCCAAGTGTGAGGGGGTGAATTCATTTCTGTCAGCCCTAACTTTTATCAGCCTGGGATTATCAGGAGGGCATTTGGTTCTTAAGGGGGCACTGTGAGGTGTGAGGTTTCCCTATGGCAGATCTTTGACCTTTATTGCTGATGGCTTCCACGTGGCTGTCACTCACATATTTGTTCTGTATCATAATTGAACTCTCTTTAGCTGTCCTAGTTCAGCTGCTCTGGCTACATCCTCAGTGTTTCAGGGTGTTTGTAATATAAGGGCCTCTCCTTGGCTCACCCCTTTACTGTGGTTGATGAATTTGGCTACCTGGAAATTACTCTTTATTACTATCTCATGATATTACTGTTCTTTATATTCATGACATTTGCTTATGACATGGAATTCTTTCTCTAAAGGAAGGGGATGTAACAACACCTTTACCATAGTATCTCTGGCTGACCTTTAGCTCAGCCATGTGACTGAGTTTCATTAATAGAAATTGGAAGAAAACAATGGAATGCCATTTCTGAGCTTTCATAGGTACATTACATCTGCCCTTACCACCTAGACCTTCCCTGTCCCCAACATAGCATTGCTCAGCTTGCTCTTTTGGCTTAGGAAGAATAAAGAGCACAGAGGAAAAGAACTACCCTGACTGTGCCTATCTTCTAGTCCAAACAGATCGACTTCTACCTGATTTCAATATCTGTGCATATGAAACATTGCAATATGTGTTTGCTACACAGCATATATATATATATATATATATGTGTGTGTGTGTGTGTGTGTGTGTGTGTGTGTGTGTGTGTGTGTGTGTGTATGTATACATACACACACATATATACATACATCTTTGATCTATACATCCATATATATGGTTGTATACATATGTATATACTCTCTCTCTCTCTCTCTCACACACAAACACACACACACTGTGGCACTAAATAAATAGTATACTACCATGCTCAGAACTTAGCTAAAGAGGCTAGAAACTGGTAGTCTAAAGGCCCCTTCTTTCTCTTCTGGTGCTTTTTCTACTCTTATCTCATTAAACTTTATTCCCTTTCATAGTGGAGGAAAACGCCTCTGAAAGCAGTCTATTTTTTCGCTTTCTGTGAAGTCTTCTCTCATTTAGCTCTGGTTTCAGGTCTTGATAACCAATGTCATGCTCATGGCTATCAGAAGGCTACCTCCCCTGAAACAGCCCCATTTGTGTATACTCTAATTGTTAGTCACAGTTAGAGGGTAGGAAGGCAAATCCAGTTAGAGAGGCAAATGAGGGCCAAGGGTTTAGCTTAGCTCACTGGTTCAGTGCTTGTGAACGAGGCAAATGACTCTAGGGTACTTAAGGGAGTCTACTTCTCTTCCAACGCATTGCATTTGGAGTATGATTCACTTTTGCAAACAGTTTAAAATATAGGAGAGGTCTATGAATTCATAAAGGTCCAAGGGACATAAATGACATGCAGTTTCAAATTAGTGTCCTCCTACTTATATGAGCATATAGGAGACCAAATATATTGATATCAGTGACACTAATCTTTAAAGTTTGTAGCTAATGCACAAAATTGTACATATTATTATTTTTGTTATGTGTGTGTATGCACATGTAATATATGTATACCCATGTACAATATGTACACCCATTCACTATGCATGGAGTCCAAAATAGAACTTTGGATGTATTCTTCTCTGTTTTTCCAGCTCATTTTTGAGGTAGCACCTCTTACTAAATCAAAAGGCCATCATTTCAGCTAGGTTGGCTGGTTGTTGAGCTCCCAAATTCTGCATTTCTATGGCTTCCAGTGCTGGGTAATAGGTATGCACAGTCACACACAGCATTTATGTAGATACTAGAGATCTGAACTCAGCTCTTCTTACTTTTGCAGCAAGTGCTTTTACCCACTGAGTTACCTCTCCAGCTCTTGTGTGATATTTTTAAATATATGTATGTAATGTGTAGTGGACAAATCAGGATAAATATGTCTATATCATAAAATAATTAGCAAAGTCTCATGGTGGAAATTGTAATCTTCTTCTAAGTTCTAGAAATTACATACAAGATTCCCCAGCAAGTCCAGCTATCAAAAAGTCTTCCCTATCCCCTCTGTGCTTCTTCTTTTTGTCCACGCCTCCAACTACAATCCCAGAAGCTGCATCCATTAGAAATCACCAGGTGAGACCCCCTTGCTCAACTCCCTGCATGTCTGACCTTGGGGGTAAACTCAGCAGTGTCAAGCTCTGCCCTGCACCTTCTGTACTTCGTTACTCAGGTCACAACTCTGTTTGCATCCCTGGAGACCTGCAGCCACCCAGGACAACCAGTAGCTTAAGGTCATCTAATGCTACCAGATCTGCCTGTATCCCTGGAATTCTGCTGTACCCAACACATATAGCTCTACATGCAATCCCATTTGCCTGCTGACATCAAGGACTACTACCTCAACCTAGAGTTCTAAGGGCCTGCTCCCTATCAGGGACTACCAGGTCTGCCAACACTAGGGATAAACAGATGACTAAAGTCTAGCATAACAGCATAATCAACAAAATCCAGGACAATAAGGCATCATCAGAACCTAGCTATCCTACAATAGCAAGCCCTAGATATCCTAACACACCTGAGTTACAAGGTAAATGAACTTACATCTAATCTTATGACGTTGATAGTGGCTTTTAGAGAGAAAATGAATACATTCCTTAAAGATATACAGGAAAAGACAATCAAACAGGTAGAGACTCTTAGAGAAAAAAAATAAATAAATGCAAAGAAATAGAGGAAAATATAATCAGATAGGTGAAAGAAATGAATAAAACTGTTCAAGACCTGAAAAGGGCAAGAAAAAGTTTTTGTTTTTGTTTTTTGTTTTTTTTGTTTTTCAATCAAATGGACCTAAGAAACAAGCTGGAGGAGTCATTGTAATATCTAATAAAATAGACTTTCAACCAAAAGTAATCAAAAGAGATGCCTTGAATGCATGTGCACTTACATTTAGAACAGAAATACCACTAAAATTTAGATCACACATTGAACCTCACATATTAATAGTGGGAGATTTTAACACCAACTGACAGATAATCTAGACAGAACCAAAGAGAGAAATAATGACTCTAACAGATGTTATGAATCAACTGGACCTAACAAATATCTATAGAACCTTTCATCCAACAGAAAAGATTATAACTTCTTCTCAGCACTTCATAGAACCTTCTCCAAAATTGACCCTATAATAGGTCACAAAACAAGTCTCAACAGATACAAGAAGATTGAAATAATCTCTTGCCTCTTATCAGATCACTATGGATTAAATATAGATTTCAACAACAACAGAAACAACAAAAAGCCTACATACTCATTGAAACTGAACAACTCCCTACTTAATGATCACTGGATCAGGGAGGAAATAAAGAAAGCAAAGATTGTCTAGAATTCAATGAAAATGAAGGCACAACATACCCAAATTTATGGGACACAAGAGCAGTACTAAAAGGAAATTTCATACACCAAGTGCCTTCAAAAAGAAATTAGAGAGTTTTCATACTAATTTGAAAGTACCCCTGAAATCTCCAGAAATAAAAACATGCAGACACACCCAAGAGGAGTAGACAGCAGGAAATAGTCAAACTCAAGCCTGAAATCAATCAAGACCAAGAGAAAAATACAAAGAATCAAGGAAACCAAGACCTGGTTCTTTCATAAAATCAAACAAGATAGACAAACCCTTATCCAAACTAAAAGGCAGCAGAAGAGTGAAAGAAAGAGGGAAAGAGAACTCGAATGAGCAAAATCAGAAATGAAAATGGAGACATAGTAACAGATACTAAGGAAATTCAAAGAATCATTAGGTTTTACTTCAAAAGCATGTAGTCCACAAAATTGGAAAATCTAAATGAAATGGACAATTTTCAAACACATATTACTTGCAAAGTTAAATCAAAAATCAGATAAACTATCTAAATAGTCCTATAACCACTAAGAAAATAGAAGCAGTCATTGAAAGCCTCCCAATCTAAAAAAGCCCTTAGGATCAGACAGTTTTAGTACAGAATTGTACCAGATTTTCAAAGAAGAGATAATACCAATACTCTTCAAACTAATCCACAAAATAGAGACAGAAGGACACTACCAAACTCATTCTATGAGGCCAGAGCTACTCTGATCATCCTGATACCTGAACCACACAAAGACTTAGCAAAGAAAGAACACTTGATACCGATATCTTTTATGAACATTGATGCAAAAAATACACAATGAATCCCCACAAACCTAATGAATCCAAGAACACATCGAAAACATCATCCACCATGTTCAAGTAGGCCTCATCCTAGAAATACAGGGGTGTATACAAAAATCCATCAACTTAATCTGCCATATAAACAAACTGAAAGAAAAAAGAAAAACACATGTTCATCTCATTAGGTGCTGAAAAAACCTTTGATAACATCTAACACCCTTTCATGTTAAAAGCTTGGAGAGATCAGGGATACAAGGGGCATACCTAAACACAATAAAGACAGCAAGCCAATAGTCAACATGAAATTAAATGAAAAGAAACTTGTTCTCTAGCCTTGCCAGTGTAAGACCCCCGGAGCTGGGGAGACCCTCACTCAAGTCTCAGGATGACATGACCACCCATTACCTCAGGAGAGACCAATCTTAATTCAAACAGCATGAGGTTTATTCAGGGGGAGGAGGGGAAGCCAGTATACTGGAAATGAGCCCATAACCCTCACAGGGGCAGAGGAGCTTGACCCTGAGCACAAGAAATGAGGGGTATTTAAAGGGAAAAATCACAAACTAGGGGTGAGAAGGTTACCAAGGACACATAACAAAAGAACAGTGGAAAATTCTAAAGGGACCCAACCCCTGATTGAGTCAGGGTCATAAGGAAAACATCCTGCACACTCATTATTCACAAGAATGTGGTCTGGTCAATGTTATTCACTTTATGGCTGACCAGTCCCTAGAACCACCTAGATGGCTTATATCCTGCTTTTTATCCTTGGACCTAGCTGGGGGTGGGGTGGGGGCACTTGTGGCCAATAAGCTCCCGAAACTGGTCAGTCCACATTCCTGGCTTGCCACAGAGATCTTCCATGCCCTTCTAGGTAAAGGTTTCACAGTATACATTCCCACCAATACATTTCTACTAAATGCTCCTTTTTTCTTAATTCTAAAATTCTCCAACCTTACTCCAGCATGAGCTGCCCTTGAGATCTTTACCTTAGCCATTGTGATGGGTGTGAGGTGAAATCTGAGTCATTTTTATTTGCATTTCCTGAACGGCCAAAGATCTTGACTATTTATTTACATCCCTCATAGCATTAGAGATTCCTCTGCCAAGAATTCTATTTAGATCTGTACCCCATTTTTAAATTTGGTTACTTGGTTTGTTGATATCTAGCTTTTTGAGTTCTTTATATATTTTGGATATCAGCTTCCTGTCAGATGTAAGGTTGATAAAAATCTTTTCCCATTGTATAGGCTGCCATTTTGTCCTTTTGATGGTGTCCTTTGCCTTACAGAAGCTTTTTAGTTTCATGAGCTTCCATTTATTAATTGGTTATCTTAGTGCATGAGGTATTTAGTGTTCTGTTCAGGAAGTTGTTTCCTGTGCCATTGTACTCAAGATTAGTCCTCATTTTCTCTTCTGTTGCATTTAGTGTATATGGTTTATGTTGAGGTCTTTGGTTGACTTGGACTTGAGTTTTGTACAGTATGACAGATATGGGTCTATTTGCATTTTTTTTCTACAAATAGACATCCAGTTAAACCAGCACCATTTGTTGAAGATGCTTTCCTTTTTCCATTATGTAATTATACCTTAAAAAAATCAGGTGTCCATTATTTGGTAGGTATCTGGAATTATTTGATTTCATTGACCAACCGATTTTTATGCCAATACCATGCAGTTTTTATTACTATAGCTCTGTATTAGAACTTAAAATTAGGGATGGTGATACCTTCATAAGCTCTTTTATTATACAGGATTATTGTAGCTATCCTGTTTTTCTTTTTCCATATGAACATGAGTATTGTCCTTTCAAGGTCTGTAAAGAATTGTATTGGAATTTAGGTGGGAATTAAATTGAATCCGTGAATAGCTTTTGATAAGATAGCCAGTTTTTCTATGTTAATCCTACAGATCCATGAGCATGGGAGATCTTTCCTTCTGATATCTTCAGTTTCTTTTTTCAAAGACTTTTCATACAGGTCTTTCATTACCTTGGTTTGTATTACTCTAAGATATTTTATATTATTGTGACTATTTTGAAGGTTATTTTTCCCCTGATTTTTTTTCTCAGCCTGTTTGTCATTTGTATATAGGAAGACTACTGATTTTTGAGTTAATCTTCTATCCAGCCACTTTGACATAAGTGTTTATCAGTTATAGTAGTTCCTTGGTAGGAATTTTGGTGATATACACTATCATCATCTGCAAATAAGGATACTTTGATTTCTTTCAATTTTTAGAATTATTTTTATGTCTAGCTAATTTGCTGATGGTATTTATCAGCTGTAACAGTTCCCTGGCAGAATTTTTGAAATCACGTATATGTACTACAATATCATTTGCAAATAGCTATACTATAAATTCCTTTCCAATTTGTATCCACTTGTTCTCCTTTAGTTGTCTTATTGGTCTATCTAGAACTTCAATTATGGTATTGAAGAGATATGGAGAGAGTAGACAGACATGTCTTGTTACTGATTTTAGTATTATTGTTTTCAGTTTTTCTCCATTTTATTAGAGGTTGCGTATAAGCTTGTTGTATACTGCCTTGATTATGGTAAGGTATGTCATTTGTTTTCCTGATCTTTCCAAGATGTTTTTCATGAAGAGTTGTTGGATTTTGTTGAAGGTTTTTCCAGTGTTTAAAGAGGTGATCATGTGTGTGTGTGTGTGTGTGTGTGTGTGTGTGTTTTAATTTTTCATATGGTGGATTATAATGATGAATTTTGGTATGTTAAACCATCCCTACATCTCTGGGATAAAGCATGCTTGATCATGGTTGGTTATCTTTTTGATGTTCTTTGATTCAGTTTGCAAGTATTTTATTATTTTTGCATCAGTGTCATGAGGCAAATTGTAATTCTCTTCTTGAATCTTTGGTTTGATGATCACGGTGACTATGGTCTTATAAAAATGAGTCAGGCAATGTTTCTTCTTTTTCTATTTTATGCAATAATTTAAGAAAGATTTG
This sequence comes from Mastomys coucha, assembly GCF_008632895.1. Taxonomy (NCBI): domain Eukaryota; kingdom Metazoa; phylum Chordata; class Mammalia; order Rodentia; family Muridae; genus Mastomys; species Mastomys coucha. The sequence goes on along the minus strand of NW_022196900.1, from coordinate 30,211,492 downwards.
TGTTCTCTCTCTCTTTTTTTAAAATCTGTGCTAAAATAATCTTGTCCTGGAATTTTTTTGGGGGGAGGGTGTTGGGAGACTGTTAATGCCTACTTCTATTTCTTTTAGGGTTATAAGCCTATGTAAGTTGAATCTGGTCCTGATTTAACTTTGGTAAGTGGTGTCTATCAAGAAATCTGACTATTTATTTTAGGTTTTTCAATTTTGAGAAATAGAATGTTTTGAAGCACATCCTAATGATACTTTACATTTCTCTAGTGTCTGCTGTTACATGTCCCTTTTGTGTTTGATTTTGTTAAGCTGGCTATTCTCTTTCTTTCATATAGTTTAGATACAGGTTCTTTCTATCTTGTTGATTTTCTCAACTAACCAATTCTTTATTTCAATGATTCTTTATGTTTTTCTCTTTGCTTCTATTTTATTGATTTCAGCCCTCAGTATTTTTTCCATGCCATCAAATATTCTTTAGTATTTTTATTATTTATTTATTTACTTATTTATTTATTTATTTTGGTTCTAGAGTTTTCAGTTATGCTGTCAATTTGCTAGTATGGGATCTCTCTAATTTGTTTATGAAGGCACTTATTACTATAAACATTGCTCTTATTACCATTCTCATTGTTTCTCATAAATTTGGGTATATTATATATTCATGTTCATAGAAATCTAGGGAGTCTTTAATTTCTTCATTTCCACCTTGGCCCAGCAGACAGTCATTTAGTTTCTTCCATGATTTTGTAGGCTTTTTGTTGTTTCCAAAGTCCAGCTTTTATTTATGGTGTTCTGATAGGGCATAGGGGATTATTTTAATTTTTGTGACTATTGATACTTGCTTTGTCACCAAACATGTGGTCAATTTTGAAAAATGTTTTCTGAGGTGCTGAGAAGAAGGTATTTTCTTTTGTGTTTTGGTAAAATATTCTGTAAATATCTGTTAGGTCCATTAGTCATAATGTCTATTAGCACTGTTTTCCTGTTTAGTTTTCTGGATGACTTGTCCATTGCTGAGTGTGAAGTACTGAAGTCTTCCAATTTTACTGTATAAGGTTCAATGTGTGATTTAAGCTTTAGTAATGTTTCTTAACAACTAGGTGCTCTTATGTTTGCACCATAGATGTTCACTATTGAGATGTCATCTTGGTAGATTTTCCTTTGATGAATATGAAGTGTCCTTCCTCGTCTCTTCTCATTAATTTTGGTTGGAAGTCTATTTTATTACATAGTAGAATGACTACACCAGTTTGATTGGAAAAAGTTTCAACCCTTTACTTTGAGATAATGTCTATCTTTGACATAGAGGTGTGTTTCTTATATCCAGCAGAAGGATGAGTCCTGTTTTCACTTCTATTTTGTTAGCTTGTATCTTTTTATTGGGGAATTTTGTCCATTAAGATTTAGAGATTTTTAATGATGAATGATTGTTACTTCCTGTTTTGTTTTGCTCCTTGAACATTTTGCATTTTACAACAGTTCTGGATTGGCTATCATACTATCACTTCCAGACTTAGGCTTTTGCTCCAATTCTCAAGTATCTTGCTTTTGCTTTTCACAGCATTAGCTGAGGTGTGTTTGCTTATTTGTTTGTTTATTTAATTTATATATTTTGTGTGACAACTCTCTTTCTCATTGCATCAGTATCTTCAGGAGGATGGGAACTCTACTCATTCCATTTTATGGTTAGTGATGTGGGAGGTACATAGAACTCCAGCTCATGGAACCTACTTGTCCTAAGGTACCCTTAGTGGATAAGACCAGGGTCCCTGGGTTTGCATCCCATTGTTTTTTTCTACTTAGTTCTATGAGTTTTGCCACATATTCATGACTCTGTGTCTCAGGCTTCTCTATGTTAAAAAAAGAAGGGGATTATGCTTCAATATACTAAGGGTGTAGAACACCGGAATAAGAATAGAGATTCTAGAGATTTGAAGCTCAGGTTTAGATTCCAGATCTACCTACTGCAAGGACATCTGAGACAAAGCAAAATGCTCTACTTCTTCCTTGAAATGTAAATACAGATAATAATAGCTTCTAGCTCATGGAGATGCTATAGGGACTAAATGAGCCAAGCCTTCTAAAGCACTCAAAACAGGCTCTAGCAAGGAGTAAATAAGGCAATCTCAAGGTCATAGGCTTGTTAACTTGCTAATCAAAATGAGAGTCCACGTTCACCTTTCAAATTACTGTGCTTTAGAATTTAGAACATTCTAGAGTTTCTAGATCTGTTCCTTTCTGAAGCTGCTTTCTTCCAGAACCTCAAATGGAACAGACATTTCTCTCCTACTATTTCTACAACCAACATCTTGATGTATATGAAACATTTTCTACATCACTGGATACAAGCATATTTTCCATCTGGAGAGGGAGGAGGACCTGCTTCTAGAAGACAGTGAAAAGAGTCATCAAGAAATGTAGCCCAGCAGAAGAAGATGCAAAAATAATTAAAATGTAAAATGTGTTACTGCCTTCACAAGATTTTGCCATTCCCTAAAGCGAAGAGTGGTAGACAGACATTCCCTTTCTCAAACTGATACACATTTTGATAAAGTGTGATAAAGACATGGGAAAATTGACAGATTAAATTAGAAAAAGAGCTTGCATCTTGTAAATGAAGAAAAGTATGAGTTTAAAAGAGAAGAACCCTGCAGTTCACAGGCTTCCACAACATTATATAACACTGTAACCAGGGGATGAGTCTTTTAATGGGATCTTTGGCTGGTGGCATAGTCCAGGTTAGGCAATGAAGATACAGTGCTCAGAAGGTTGTTAGTGGAATTTTTTGGACCATAGCCTGTGATTTGGAAGCTCTAATAAGCTACAACTTGTTAGCTCAACTACATCTCTCCAATAGACAAATTAAAAAAAATTATTAGAAGTGAAAAGAAAGAGAGAAAAAGATAAGTTAAATGTTTCTATTTGGAAAGAGGAACAGGGAGGTCTAATGATCCATTCAAGACTATATTTTGGGGATCTGAAATTTAGCTCTAAACAGTAAATAAGAAGTGTGCATACCCAGTCAAGGTATGGCTCCACAAGTCATCGCTCCATTGTTATTTTGACTTGTCTTGCCTGCCAGGTAGTCTGATATGTTGTCAGACGTATATAAAATCTCCTAGGAGACAAGTTTCTCCTATAGCTGACACTAAGCGTCAACCTTTTCTCAGTATGAGATTCCTGGGGGAAATTCAAAAACAAAAAATCATAATCAACTTTCTTGGTATTCTGATAAACAAAGGGAAGGGCATAAGTATCTCTTTAAAATATCTTGACCCACTCGAGGGTAGTTATAAGTGGAGCTAGTAGATCCCAAGTTTGCTGATATCACATCCAGTGTTCCTCTCAACAATCCATTTGTTCTCCAAGCCATTCAGCTTCTTGTTTAGTCATATCAGTTAATGCTCCTCCATTGGGAACCAGGTATTCAATGTAAAGAAAACAAGGAAGGACAATGCCAATGATAGCTATTCATGTTTACTTTCATTTGTCTTTCTTCTGTGGAGAACTTTGTTTTATCAAGTTCTTATCGAGTCTCTGTCTCATGAGAGCCTTCCACCAGGTGGCCAGAGGTTGTTTGGGATTTTTAATTTCTTGTCATCGTCTCCTCACTAAGCCTTCCCACTTCCCTGCTTGTGACTCTAGACTGTTTTTCCCTTCCTAAATTTCTACTTGTCTTAGATTTTTGGGAGTTTAGCATTGATTAATATAGAGGGGAGCCACTAGTCAAAGGGAATGTAAACAAAGGCTTAGAGAGCTGAGAAGAAAAGTTGGAGTTGTTATCTTTAGACATTATATCATTCATTTAAACACCATAGATTTCTAGAGCAAGTAGTGAATACTAGGGCATATAGCTTCATGAGGATGTACTCTGAAGGAAGGAACACTAGCCATACTTAAGCTGGCATTCTGAATAGATCATGCTTCATGAAGCTTAGGAATACACAAAGGCATACTTGCCATCTCAGGAATCAGTTCTAAGCATAAAGTGGTATTGGGAACAAGCTGAACTTCTATTTTAATTAATTGATTAATTAATAATTACTTTGTCCTCATGTGTGCATGCATGTTTTGCATTTGTGTGAGCACACATATGTGTGAGTACATGTGTATATGTGCATGTTCATGCACGTGGATGCCTGAGGTTGATACCAGGAGTCAACTCTAGTCATTCTTCTATCTTATTCAATGAGGCAGGGTCACTCAGTCAAATCCAGAGCTCATCCATATGACCAGTTTTGCTAGTCATGTTACTCAGGGGATACCTTACCATCCACTGCTGGGTCTGAGATTATGGAGGGGCCTGCCATATCAACCCTGTACTTCTGTATGTTCTAGGAATCCAAACTCTGCTGTCATTTAGGTGGTGACACTTCTGTTAGAAATAAAGAAGTCCACTAATACTTTTTAAGGAAAAGAAACGTATTTGAACAACATATTGAAAGTTAAATATAGAGGAACAAGGTGTGTGCTGTCTGAGAACTAGGATTCAGGGCCTGGGCTCCAAGAGTCTTGAATAAGAGAGTAAAATGGATTGCACATAGTCTTTTAAAAGTCCTACAGGTAGTTAGGTATATATTGCTCTACCACATTGTCCTTTTGCTGTCTGCATGTCAAATCAGGACCTTAGTCCTCATCAAGGCTTCTGGCTATATCCCCTGCATAACTCCTGATTTCCCCCTGATCTTTCATTCTCTAGAATGTGCCTTTTTCCTTAGACAATCATCCCTTCTGATTACTGTCCATCTCAAGATCTCATGACTTCACTACCATTCCATCCAAGAGGCTTTCCCTGGTCTCTCAGTTCTATTTAGGTAGCCTATAATGTTCTTGTAAAGCTCTCTCTTTGAAGCTATGACATCTGTGCTCAGCATCTGTCATTTCCCAGTTGTCTGTCAATTACAAGATGGCTAGAAGTGATCTGCTTTCCATGGCCTTCACCCCCAGTCCCTGGTGCATGTCCTGCCTGTGAGTGGCTGTCTATTACTGTTTATTGAACAAATGAAGGAAGGGTCATTTCTTTATTCCTGTAACCCACCTTCTACACACTTCCTGCTACATTCCATGCTCTACCTTTAGTTAATGCTCAATTTTCTCAGCTTCCATAATTTCTGGTTTATTTTTGCTTATACTGAAATTGTTCTGACTCTCACAGCCTCTGAAGACCCCACTTTCACCTTTCATGTGTGTATTCTAACACCAACTGACATATTTTATATTGCTTAGTTCAAACTGCCTAGAGAAAAATATGTGAGTGGCTCAGCTCACCTTGTCAAGTGGGATCAGAAGGTTGATTCCTTGATTGACAGCAGATCTATGGACCAGTTGCCTTTAGGGCACAGATACAATGAACCTTGCCCTCTCCGTGTCCTGACTAGCCACATGTAGCTGATGAGCCCTTGAAATCTGATTTATTTCACAGGTTGAAATTGTATGTCTACAGAGCAGTAAAACCAACTAGGTTAAAATTAATTTTCCTTGTCCTTTTACTTTACTAATGTGTTTATGGTAAAAAGCTTAAATAATTCAATTCTGTCTCAAGTGGAGAGTATTGAGTCAATTGTAGCTAACGTTGGGTAGGTAACTATACAGCATAGTGTAAAATGGGTTTCACCTGAGTGGCTGGAGGCATGTGAGGAGAAACTTCCTTTGGAAGTAGAAAGTAAATGATGTCTCTTGCAGTGTTTTGGCTACTGAAAGTTTTGTTGTAGTCTATTCACTATTCACACAGAAGTTTGTAGAGATGCTAGCTGTATAGTTTGCTCTATTATATCAGTTATATACTGCTGAGTAACAACAAGAGAATGGACTTTGTGCCTTACAACCATATGCTTGCATTATTTCCCAGTTATTATGAACCAGAAGTCCATGTTTGGTGTAGCTGGCTCCTTCACTTGGAAGCAGGGTGCTGGCTGGGTCTGTCTTTATCCCCAAAGCATTGGATAGGTTCTTTCAAGTGACAGAGATTTTTCTTAGCTTGGGTAGAACTTACTTTCTTTCAGCTGTCATTTACTTGTGGACTGTTGGCTCAAGGTTGTCCTCACTTCTTAACTGATTTCTTGCTGTCTAGGCTTTCCAGTGTGACAATTTGTTATATAAAAAGCAGAAATGAGAAAGGCTTCTACTGAGCCTGAGCCTGAATCACCTCCCTGAATTGGTAATTGTCAGACTTGTTAAAGCTAATCCCAGGATATGCTCCTCCTCCTGAGGAGGGGATGGCACATGAAAGGTAGTAGTATCATAGCCAGTGGTCTCAAACTGTCTGCCCAACAGACGCCAACATTGCTTGCCCTGGGGCTGGAAATGGTGACATAGATTACTATGTAGCCCAGATATCAGAAATGAAATTGAAGCCTATGGAGACAAAAAATGTGTAGTTTTATCCAAAAGTAATTTATTTCAAATAGTTCAAGAAGATGGGAAATCAAAGATCAATAAACTTGCAGATTTAGTGTTTTGTGAGGATCATTTATTGGTTCATGGATTGTTCTTTCTAGGTATGCTGTCAGATGGTTGGAGAAGTGAAGAAAATTTTTGGGATATTTTATAAGGATACTTGTCTCACTCATCTCATTTATGAGCGTTCATTCCCACAAGCCTCCTACTTCCCCCAACCCATGCTTCCTGCTATCCCTTTGGGGCTTAGATCTTAACATGGATATTTTGGTAGCACAAGCACTCAGCCCATAGCACTAGAGAGAGGAAGGGAGGGCAAGGATTTCCCAGGGAACATTTGAGGTGAAAACTCTTCATTCCCATTGTTTTGTGTAGGTGTGCCCATTTCTTGTGTAGTGGTTGGAATGAGCAGAAGCCATGATAGATGAGGTCATGAAATGCTGCCACTTAGGAGGCAGACTTGGTGGCAGGTTGATTGTTCTGAAATTGTAAAGCCCTTAATGGTCATTCTGCAGGCCAAGGCTCTTACATACTTGTCCATGAAAGAAGAAAGACAGACATCTTCCTGTTAGTGATTGTCCCTGAAGCTTCCACACATAGCTCTTTTTTTTTTTTTTGAATTTCACTGCCTCTAAGCTGAAGGCATGCCATCATTTTTACTCCTAGAACAGGGTGAGGTGACACTTGACCACAAGCTGTATCTTGTCACGTGGGATGGTATAACCGCACAGATCTAAGAAGAATCATGTTAGAACATAGGAGGGAGGAACCTCTGTACTACAAACAGGGACTTTATTTATGTATTTAAACTTAGCAATATTGTACCTAATGTCAAACAAAATTCAATTCATGCTTACTGAAAAGATATTGAACTTTTGGCAACATTGTTGTATAATTACCACTTTACTTCTAAATAAAATGTATCCATGATGTAGAATTGTGTCTTTATAATAAAACTCTCTTTTAAAAACAACTGTATTGAACAACAATCAATGCACAAAACTGCAGGTTTAACACATACAACTTGATGATTTTAAAGGTGTCACATGCCCATAAATTATCACGACCATCATGAATAAGAATAGATTTATCTGTTGTTTCCCAAGGTTTCTTTGTGTCTAATACCCCTGTTTGTTTTTTCTTGTTTGTGATAGGAACAAATCAAATGTAATCGATTCTTCTAAATATTTTATGCACATAGCATACTTTTTATTAACCACGGGCTTTGTTTTGTGCCAGAGATCATTACAACTCATTCTTCTTGCATAATTGAAACATAGTTTCTAAAAATCACCCCAACATTTCACTGATAATAGAAGACAAACAGTACTGGCATCCCCCCAGCCCCAATGTGCTCTATAGGCACATACTTCACTTAATAATCCTGTAGGTAAGGATGAAGAAATTGAGGCTTAGCAATTAGCTAAGGGTCTTGAAGAACCAGGTACTAACTCTATCTTTTTAAATCATCTCCTACCCCATCATGTCAAGATAACTGTGACATTTAGTAATAACAGAGGCATGTGTTGAATTGTGTCAGTGTACCATATATGTTTTGTGCATTCTAAACAGGCTTATTTAACTTTCACCATACTTTTCTAGCCAACACATGTACAGATGACCATTACTATCTTTCTACAGGGAGAAAATGGAGGCATAGAGAGATTAAGTTATTCATTTGAGCCACGAAACTTATAAGAAGAGAAAATATTTGGACATACTGTATATACCGATTCAGTATAACATAGTGTTAACAATTCTTTGCCCATTTCTTTTTCAAATAGGGAAATCTGAAAAATGAGAGTGGCCTGTATTGCCTGTATTGGAGATGTAGTCTGTTGGTAGTCTGAGTACTGGTCCCAATCCCTAGCAACACATGCATACCCAAACACACACACACACACACACACACACACACACACACACACACACATGCACACACAGAGAAAGAGAGACAGAGACAGAGACAGTGACAGAGGCAGGCCAACAGACAGAGACACAAAGACAGACAAAAAGAAACAGAAAGACACAGAGAGAGATAGAAAAACACACAGAAAGTGATAGAAACAGAGAGGCAGAAAGATGAATAGAAAGAAAGAAGAGAGAGACACAGAGAGTAGGGCAGAGGAATGTGGAAGAGGAACAAGTACCCCATTTCCTCCTTCAGCTTTGTATTCTTTGCTAGAGCTAATGACTTTATATGTCTCTTAGTGTCCTGCTCCCTCATAGGATGGACGCAAGGTAATTACAATCTCTGTACCCTCCCCCCTCTCCCTTTCAATACTTTGTAAACCATTTTTCCCCTGCTCTGTCTTTTGAGCTGTGTGCTGCCTCTCATTTGGCTAAGATCTGGTACCCAAGCATCTCTCTGATGTACAACATCACAACCTAGCCCCTTCCCAGGGGAAGCCAAGGGAGAGGACGGGAGTACTAGGGAATGTGTCCCATTAAATTGGCGTCCTGCAATCTGAGGAGTTTAATCTTAACTTGAAAGTGTTTTTGATCAGCTTTCAGGCTGCTCTCTCCTCCTGGCCCACCCCTGTCTTTGGGCCCAGCGACCATTCTCTCTCCTGCATGTAGAGGTATATGTGATTGGAAGTTGGGAGGGGTTTAAGTGCCCTATTTCTAATATCTATCTTCTAGCTGTCTTTCTGACTATACAGAAGAGTTCACTTTCATTCTGTTTCTAGAAGCACAGAACCAGAGTAGATCTAGTGCCTTATATTTCTAAAGCACCTTCTTCCTAGCTACAACTTCCTAGGATGGTCTTCCTCCATCCTTTCTCTCAGCCTCCTGTCCATTTTCTCTCTTTCACAGGTCTTCTGGGACTGTGTCTGAAAACCTTTGAATGACAGATCCCTTGCTAAATAGAGCAAGATCTGATACTCTAGATGGCCTAGTGTTTGCTGGGAAATTATCATCTCAGTGCTTTAAAGTCCTTACTTCGTATTCATTTGCAGAATCTAGGTTTACACACACACACACACACACACACACACACACACATACACACACGGAGAGGCAGTTTGTTTATTCTATCACTATACTCCTTGCAACATAATATCCTTCTATATGACCAAGTCTTCAGGCCCTCTTGTCCCCTGTGCAGCTACGAGATACTGTTATTATCAACCAACAACTCCAGATTAATAAGGTAGAAAAACTCTGGGGTAGGATAGGGGAAGCTATTTAAATATTTGGTGTGTATAGGATACAAATATGAGATCTGGTCCTGCTAACTTCTGGCTGTACTGTTGAATCTTGGGAAGATTCCTGCCCAATCTGAACCTCAGCTTTCTCATCTTCATAGTGGGGAGGATAATAGGACATACTTCCTAAGCTTCTGCTGCTTGTTAGGTATTATATATTATATTAGATAATGTTTAAAGGTTCATTGGACCAAAGTTCAATAAAATTTGGAATGCTTTCTTGGGCTTGATTACAAGGAAGAATGAAAGAGTTTGGAACCCAAAACTCTGCTCTTATCTCATCTTATTTTTCTAATTGGCTATTTTATTTATTTACATTTCAAATGTTGTCCCCCTTCCTAGTTTCCCCTCTGAAAATGCCCATGCCCTTTGCCTCTATGAGGGTGCTCCTCCACCCACACAACCATTCCTGCCTCACCACTCTAGCATCCCCCTTCTCTGGGGCATCAAGCCTCCACCAGCCTTCTTTCCCATTGATGCCAGATAAGACAATCTTCTGCTACATAGGTAGCTGGAGCCATTGATCCCTCCATGTATACTCTTTGGTTGATGGGTTAGTCCCTGGGAGTTTTGAGTTGTCCTGTTAGTTGAAACTGTTCTGCCTATTGGGTTTCAATCCCCTTCAGCTCCTTCATTCCTTCCCCTAACTCTTCCATTTGGTCCCTGGCTCAGTCTCATGGTTGGCTGTGAGTATCTGCTTCTATATTAATCAGGTGCTGGCAGAGTCTCTCAGGGGCCAAGGATACCAGGCACCTGTCAGCAGTTCTTCTTGGCATCAGCAATAGTGTCTGGGTTTGGTGTCTGCGGATGGGATGAAACCTTAAGTGGAGCAGTCTCTGTATTGCCTTTTCCTCAGTTTCTACTCCTTTTTATTTTGTCCTTGCTTTTCCTTTACATAGGAACAATTCTGGAATAAAATTTTGAGAACGGTAGGTGACCCTATCCCTCAACTGGGAGCTGTGCCTCTTTCCTGGAGGTGGTTACTACAGGTTCTATTTCCTCATTGTTGGGCATTTCAACTAATGTCATCCCAGTTAGGTCCTGGGAGCCTCTCTCTTCTATGGCACCTGAGACTTTCTAGTGGTTCCCCTCAGTTCCCACCCACCCATAGCTACATGTTTCTATTCATTTTTCTGACCCTCTGTACGTCTCTCCTGTCTCCTCCCATATCTGATAATGCTCCTCTTTTTTCCCTCCCCCTCCTTCCTCCCTTCCAGGCCACTTCCTACTCTACCTCTTATGATTATTTTGCTCCCTCTTCTAAGTAGAACTAAAGCATCCACACTTTGATCTTAATTCTTTTCAAGCTACATATGGTCTGTGAGTTGTATCGTGGGTATTCTGAGCTTTGGGCCTAATATCCACTTATCAGTGAGTGCATACCATGTTTGTACTTTTGTGTTTGTCTGATTTACTTCATTGAGGAGGATATTTTCTAGTTCAATCCATTTGACTGCAAATGTCATGAAGTCATTGTTTTTAATAACTGAGTAGTACTCCATTGTGTAAATGTACCATACTTTCTGTATCCATTCTTCCATTGAGAGACATCTGGGTTGTTTCTAGCTTCTGGCTAGTATAAATAAAGCTGCTTTGAACATGGTGGAGCATACGTTCTTGTTATATGTTTGAGAATCTTTTGGGCATATACCCAGGAGTGCTATTGCTGGGTTCTCAGGTAGTACTATGTCCAATTTTCTGAGGAATTGCCAGACTGATTTCCAGAGTGGTTGTACTAGCTTGCAATCCCACCAGCAATAGAGAAGTGTTCTTCTTTCTCCAAATCTTTGACTGCATCTGCTGTCACCTGTGTTTTTGATCTTATCCATTCTGATTGATGTGAGGTGAAATCTCAGGGTCTTTTTGATTTGCATTTCTCTGATGACTAAGGATGTTTAACATTTCTTTAGGTGCCTCTGGGCCACTAAAGATTCCTTAGTTAAGAATGCTTTGTTTAGCTTTTTATCCCATTTTTTAATAGTGTTATTTGGTTTTCTATAGTCTGACTTCTTGATTTCTTTGTATATTTTGTATATTAACCCTTTATCAGGGTTGGTAAAGATATTTCCCTAATTTGTAGGTTACTGGTTCTTTGCATTACAGAAGTCTTTCAATTTTATGAGGTCATATTTGTCCATTGTTGTTCTTAAAGCCTGAGCCATTGGTGTTCTATTCAGAAAAATTTCCCCTGTGCCTGTGTGTTTGAGGCTCTTTCCCACTTTCTCTTCTATTAGTTTCAGTGTATCTGGTTTTATGTGCAGGTTCTTAATCCACTTGGACTTGAGCTTTGTACAAGGAGATAAGAATGGATCAAATTACTTTCTTCTACATGCAGACCTCCAGTTGAACTAGCACCATTTGTTGAAAAGTGCTTTCTTTCCACTGGGTGGTTTTGGCTTCTTTGATCAAGTGACCATAGCTGTGTGGGTTTATTTCTGGGTCTTCATCTTGAAATACAACTAATTGTTTAATTTTAGGTAAAGATATTGTCCTTTGTTACTTTATTGAGGCTGTATTTATTTGTCTGTATAACAAAGATCATTCTAGTTTTGATTGTTGTGAGTACTCAGTTATAACAGCCATTGCTCTGTGAAAACACAACCATTTCAAACAAGCATGACATGCTGAAGAAAATAGATACATAATGCTTTATAGTTTTGAGACATTTGTATGAACCTAGCTTATTTACTTTAAGCACATGAGAAAAAAAACAGTTTTACAAGCTTCTTTTAATTATAAAAAATTGTTTATCATTTTTCTTGGTAATATTGGACATTGAGTCTAGTACTTTGTTAGTGGTATGCAAGTGCTCTACCACTTCTCTACAACCCCAGCCCTGTAAGTTACACTTCAACATCCATTGAAGCCAATCAGCTAATCACTTATGTTCTTGGAGACTATGAATCTAGTCCATGCTATACTTTATTCTTAAACGTAGTCTCCACCATTCCATATATTGCTTTATGATGTAAAAGTTTCATTAGTCCAAGTCTTGCGTATACCCAACTTAAAACAGGCACTCAGATTTTGAGATATGGACTAGAAATAAAAGGAAAGACATGCTTATCTTCTACACTGGTCATCATATTTAGAGCAGGAAATGCAGATGAGTATATCAGGGGGAAGGGAGGATGAAGCATAGCATCAGGCTTTGGCTGGCATTTGTGATTTGGCTATAAACCCTACATCATTTAGTTTGAGCCTTAGATTCCCTATGTGAAGATAATTCCCTCTGGCAGCCTACCAGTTTAATAATCATTCACATATTACATATATATATATATTCATACCCAGTTCATGAATCCTTTGGAAAAATGAGTTACAACAAGGAATGCCAAGAGTGAGCATAAAGAAAGTGATGATTATCTTTCAACTTAGAACCACTTGGAAAGAGACTCTCAGTGATGGGTTGTCTATATTCAATTGGTCTCTGGGAACATTTGTAAGGGCTAGCCTGGGCAAATTAACTGATATGTAGAGGTTCTACCTATTTGGGTGGCATCATTCTCTAGGCAGGAAGTCTTGGACTGTACAAGAGTGGATAATTCAGATGAGCACAAGAAAGTAACTGAACATGTATGTGAACATTTTTATTTTAACTCATGACTGTGGATGTGATGTAACTTGCTATTTTTGGTGTTGATTTCCTCACAGTGATGAATTTTTACTTCGATTTGTAAATGGAAATTGACTCATTTGTCTCCTATGCTGCTTTCTATGAAGGGTTTTTGTTTGTTCATTCATTTGTTAGTATTATCATAGCAACACAAATTAAACTAAAATACAGGGTACATTTTAGAGTAAAAGAGAAAACAGTGTTGAGAATAGGCAATGAAATCAGAAGTTCACATGTTAGAAGCCTTCATTTTGTGGTACAGATTGTTATCTAGCTCACTCTTACTTTACTGTTTTGATACAGGCTCTGACCACTTCACCCTGATGTCTGAAGTGACATCTGGTACCATATTTGATCACAGGCATGGTCCTTATAGATCCAAAGCAAAGATAAGAAGCAACAGTTACTTCTACCCATAGTGTAGGTTGGACCCAGGCCAGTTCTCTTAGGCCTTCCTTAATACCTGCTTCTGACAATTGAAACTAGGTTCTTGGCTCTTTGTTTCTGGCTTGTCTGTTCTTCAGAATGTCTCCTCCCTGTACGAAAAGGAAGAGGTGTCTAGACTGTGTTCCCTTTGTATACATTTTTCTGCCATCAGACATTGCTGTCTCACCTAAATTACCTGTTTCAGAAGGCTCCTTCCCGCAGTGCTTGGTGGACACCTGCTCTTCTCCATCTATGTCAGATCAGCTGACAAAGGTTCAGGTGGGCCCTGTAATCTTTGACCATGAATCTGTTGTGAAATCTTCTTTTGTTATCTCCTGTTACTGCTGAGTTGCTTTCTGTGTGGGAGGGGTGGGAACAAGAGCCTTTGTCACAGCATATTCAGTGCTGCATATTTTAGTACAGCAAAACAGAAACAGGTGGTTGATTAAATAAACATGCCACTAGTGGTCAAGGTAACAAAGCAGAAATTTAGTATCTATTGGGACCTATTAAAAAGCTTTGATTTTCAGTTGAGAATCTCATCATGGCTCCATCACTGAATTTGAACAAAAGCACGCCCATATTTTGGCTTCAGTGTTCTTGTTAACACTGGGCAGGGAGAATGTATAAGTATGATAAACTTTAATCTCTGTGCAAGCATAAATCCCTACAAGATATACCCATATTCATAGGTTGTTTCCTATCCCTTGCACATTTTAACATTTTGAAATTGATTTGAATTTTACAATCAATGTCATGGCAAAGTTTAATTGGCAACATTTTTTTTCTTCTTGGGTGATGCATAAAATTATAGTGTGTCTGTAATGGATGAGATTTGAAATCCGATGAATTATGTGACATCTTTTATTCTTTCTTCTTTCTTATAATCATGTGAGCCACGTGGGAGAGCCAGGTCTTCTAGCAGCTAGTGTCAGTTTTCACATCAGTTCTCAAATTGATACATTGGTTTAATCATTAAGATTAGGTTCAACTTCATGGAGCAAAAACCCCTCAAATAATAGTGTCTTTAGAAGAGTAAGTTACTATCTCCTCATATGTAAGAATCTCAGAAAAAGGCATGTATATTTGATATGAGGGCTTCAGGGTGATTAGGGGTCCAGGGCCTGAAAATTTTTATTTTCTTATATCGGTGTACTACTGTTTTATTCTCAAGGTCAAGTAGATCAAGAAGACAGCAGATGCTGGTAAGGTTGTGGAGAAAGAGGAATACTCCTTCATTGCTGGTGGGATTGCAAGCTGGTACAACCACTCTGGAAATCAGTTTGGAGGTTCGTCAGGAAATTGGACACAGTACTACCAGAGTACCCAGCTATACCACTCCTGAGTATAACCCAGAAGATGTTCCAACATTTAATAAGGGTACTTATGTACATAGCAGCCTTATTTATAATAGCCAGAAATTGGAAACAACCCAGATGTCCCTAAACAGAGAAATAGATACAGAAAATGTGGTACATTTACACAATGGAGCACTACTCAGCTATTGAAAACAATGAATTTATGAAATCCTTAGGGAAATAGATAGACCTGGAAAATATCATCCTGAGTGAGGTAACCCAATCACAAAAGAACACACATGGTATGCACTCTCTGATAAGTGGATATTAGCCCAGAAGATCGGAATACACAAAGTACAATCCACAAACCACAAGAAACTCAAGAAGAAGGAAGACCAAAGTGTGGATACTTGGCTCCTTCTTAGAAGGGGGAACAAAGTACTCATGGAAGGAGTTGCAGAGACAAAGTATGGAGTAGAGACTGAAGGAAGGACAATCCAGAGACTGTTTCACCTGGGAATCATTCCCATATTCAATCACCAAACCCAGACACTATTGTTGATGCCAGCAAGTGCTGACTGTCAGAAGCCTAATATAGCTGTCTCAAGAGAGGCTCTGACAGTACCCGACTAATACACAAGTAGAGGCTCACAGCCATCCATTGAACTGAACACAGGTTCCCAAATGAAGGAACTAGAGAAAGGACCCAAGGAACTGAAGAGTTTGTAGGCCCTTAACATGAACAACAATATTAACTAACTAGTAACCTCAGAGCTCCCAGGGACTAAACCACCAACCAGAGAGTACACATGGTTGGACTCATGGTTCCAGCTGCATATGTATCAGACGACGGCCAAGCCAGTCATCAATGGGAGGAGAGGCCCTTGATTCTGTGAAGGTTCTATGCCCCAGTGTAGGAATATGCCAGGGCCAGGAAGCAGGAGAGGGTTGGTTGGTGAGCAGGGGGAGGGGAGAAGGAACAGGATTTTTTTCAGGAGGGGAAACCAGAAAAGGAGATATCATTTGAAATGTAAATAAAGAAATATCTAATAAAAAAGATGAATGGAATATCAGCTTTTCATGACCAAGAGACAAAGGAAAACAGGACGTTAGAACTGTACCTGTTGATTTAGTTTCTTGGAGAAGGCTTTTTTCACTTGTTCCATGAAGATTTCTTTATTATCACTCCACAATTTTGTCACTTGATCAACCTGACTGAAAGTGAGATTTGATATTTTTGTGCATAGATGTGCTTTTGTGCTCATGGGTATGCAAGTACATTTGTGGGCCTGTGTGTGTGCATGTGTGTATGTGTGTGCAAGCATGTGCAAGTATATGTACATGTAGAAGCCATAAGACAGTCTCTGTTGTCGTTTTTTGGGTGCTGCCCACTTTGTGGATTTATGACTGGTTTGGGAGTCACCAAGTGATCTAGGCTGACTTATCAGCAAGCCCCGGAGATTTGCCTATTTCTACTTTCCCAGTGCTGAGATTACAAGTGTGTCATTATACACACACCCTGGACATGGGTTTCTTTCCTTCCCTTCCTTCCTTCCTTCCTTCCTTCCTTCCTTCCTTCCTTCCTTCCTTCCTTCCTTCCTTCTTTCCTTCCTTCCTTCCTCCCTTCCTTCCTTCCTTTCTCCCTCTCTCCCTTCCTTCTTATTTCTCTTTCTCTCTCTTCCTCCCTCCTCTCTCTCTTCCTCCCTCTCTTCTTCTTCTTCTTCTTCTTCTTCTTCTTCTTCTTCTTCTTCTTCTTCTTCTTCTTCTTCTTCTTCTTCTTCTTCTTCTTCCCCCTTTTCTTCTTCTTTTTCTCCCTTTTCTTCTCTTTCTTCTCCCTTTTCTTCTCCTTCTTCTTGTTGTGGGTGTATTGGGATCAAAAATCAGGTCTTCATACTTAAATTGCAAACACTCTGCCAACTGATCTGTATCCTAGATCCAGGAAGATTTCTTAATTTAGTATTTTTTCTGTTCCATTGAGTGAAATTAGGGTCTTCTATCAAGGTGGATATGAGGGCAGGATATTGCGCAGCCCCTGATACACAAGTAACCCCTGGAGAGGAGGGATCTCGGTATAGGAGACACTGTGTCTAACTTCATTTTTTTCTTAGTTGGTTTCAGTTTTTCCTCATAGAGATAATGTAGGTAATGATTTTTTTTTATTTAATGAAATAACTTCATGTAAATTGCATGAGATACAGTTATAAAACACTTTCTTCAATAAAATTATCTCTAAAATGAAGGGATTTTGTTTCTTCATCTACCAAAAAAATCTTGAAGAGATAAAGACCGTCATGCATTGTTTCAGTCAACTCTGAATCATTTGCTCTTTTCCTCAAATATGAAAAGGGTTCTCCAGATGTTCTAATATGTTCTTCAAGCTTTCGATTTCTGAACAGCCAAGCCTTTGACTTGGTGCAGCCCTTTTCTGTCCTAGGACCTGTGTGCCTTCAGGCAATATTCTTCCTTCAAATATCATTCCTCAAATGCAGTTCCTCATACTGAACTGTAGCCCTTCAATTAGGGACAAACACATAGCACTTCTGGGATGTGGCCTAGGTTGCAGATTTCCATATAAATGTGAATATCATCTTGAAGTTAAGGCAGTGTTGCCAGGTCAGGCTCTTTGGCTTCACTTGTACACTAATTTTTGTCTTCAGAAAAATTATATTTTATCTCCAAAACCTTGTGGTTTGGTAATATTTGAGAATCCCTAAATCTACAAAGATAAGCTTGAAATGGATTACACTTTTCATAAAACCAAAGCAATCTCTCACTCATAGTAGGGGTTTTATGGGGCTCTGCAATGTGGAGTTCTTTAAAGGTAGAGGCATAAGAACATCTATCTCCTCTTATTTAAACAGATGAAGATGATGGTCAGAGAGGAGGAAGTGATAACCCTGTGTTCATACAGAGGTATGAGTATTGCAGCTGAGATGGAGGTGCTCTATCTCATAAATGCCTTTTTAAAAACCCACATTGCAACTCTGAACATCTTCAAGTGTACAAACTTATAGTTTCACATTTTGCATCAAAATGAAATGCTTGCTGGGCTCATTCCTGTAATTGTAGCTACTTGGTAAGTTGAGCCAGAAGAACCCCAAGTTCAAAGCTAACCAGGCCATAGAATAAATTTAATACTACTTTCAGAAAGACACACTTCAGGTTAAAAAAAAATGAAAAAGAAGTGTGTGTACCTCAGGGGTAGCACACTTGCCTACTACACCTAAGTTCCAAGTTTTGTCCGCACTACTAACAAAAGTGGTTTATATTCCGAAAGCCTGTAAATAATTTTTAAATCAGTGGTAAGTTTCTGACATGGGAGAAACTGATCCTGGAGGCTGCTTCTGTTTGTCTGTTTTATAGTACTTGAAGCAATATTCAGTGTTGACAGAAGTTATAGAGGGCTCCTGACACTAGCCTGACTGTCTGGACTAGAGAGGTCAGGGTAGGGTTGTCCTCTGACAAGATTTAGAACAAGGCAGACATCCCCGACATGGCTGTCCACAGGATGCTAGCAGCTGCCTCTGTTGGAAAGTGCTGGGCAACAACTGATAACAAGGTGAAGTCTTTGATGGCATGGATGCTGGGTTGAGAAATGCCTGTGAAAATAATGAAATCCCCTGGGATTCTGTAGCAGTGAGACAAGTATGCTCTGCTAGATACTAAAAACGTGTACCCAAAGTTACAGATAGCATTTCTGGGGATCTTTGTGCTGACTGATGAGTACTGCTGCTCCTTAGACTGCCTTCAAGCTCAGGGAACTCTGCATAAGGAAGAAAGAGGGTAAGAGCCATAGAAAGTGGAGGACACCAAGAAAAAAAAAAGGGTGTTTAAGTCATCAGGGTTGTCACACATATGACCTCACAGAGATTGAGGCAATATGCCCATGGCCTGCATGGGGCTATACCAGATGAAGTCTTAGAGTTGAAATGAAAATGGATTCATGCCCTTACCCCTTGCCCCTCATCAAGATGCAAGCTCCAATTGATAAATACCTGAAAGTAAAAATTTACTTTTCTCCAATGGAGTCTCACTTGGGAAACAAACTATTCTTTTTTTTTTTTTCTTTTTCTTTCTTTCTTTTTCTTTTATGGTTTTTCGAGACAGGGTTCTCTGTATAGCCCTGGCTGTTCTGGAACTCACTCTGTAGACCAGACTGGCCTTGAACTCAGAAACCTGCCTGCCTCTGCCTCCCAAGTGCTGGGATTAAAGGCATGTGCTACCATAGCCCAGCTTAGAAACAAACTATTCATAAGGGTAGGGTGCATGTTCAGCAGGAGATAGACAACAGAACATTAACTCAACAGCATCTTTGAAAAGTTCTTGTCTCACACTGTCATTTCTGTGCTTCTTCTGTGTCATTCCTAGTGTGGGATGAGTGGGTCTCTGAGCCTATGTTTGTTTCTTGCTCCATTTTTTGGCTCTTTTCCTTTTTTTTTTTTTGTTCATACTATTGTATGCTATAGTACATTTTACTATTATCCCTTAGAAGCCTCTTTTTTATTAATGAGATGCAGAAGAGGAATGAATCCAAATGGGAGGAGAGTTGGGGAGTAGTTGGGAGGAATATATGAAAAGGAAATATAATCAGGATATATTTTGTAGAAAAGGAAAGACCAGGGCCACAATCACAGGTTATGGCTGGGTCATAACACTCAGGTGACAGATATTTTGGAATCTCTTTAGCTTCAAAATTGATTCTATTTTTTCCTTAAGGTGGCCTCTGAGGCTCAAAAGATATTTTTCCCTTTCCTATTAAACAACCAAATAGACATTTATCAGCTTTATTACACTTAGAGCAAAATAAAAAACAGACAGTAAAGGTAGAGACCTACTCCCCCCCAAAAATCATGTGGTAGGAGAGAGATCATAAAGATATTGGAGTCCCACTCTTATTGAGCCTGATCATATAACAGGCAAAGAAAATGTTGAGTGTGCTTGCCTGCTAAATACCATGACAAAGAGAGAAGGAACATTGTCCCTTTATAAGAAGGGTAAGTTTTCTATACATAGCATTTGTAACTTTTGGCTTAAAAGCAAACACTTTGTATTTCAGTGTGGAGGTGAGATGGAGGGCAATGCCAAAGAGTTTGAGTGAAGAAAAGTAGGAGGCAGGTCTTGCCTTACTGTATAGCTTACTGGGCCTGCTGGTTCTTTACTTCTAACCTCACTGGCCTTTTAAATTATGTATGTTACCAGAGCAATATGCATTTTTGCATCTGACTCAAGCTGCTTCCCAAACCCAAGCTTTTCTTCTCATTCTATATCTTAGTGTAGCTAAGTGAATATAAATTACCTTCTTTGAGGAAATTCTTTAAACTCTGTGGTCATATTTCTTGTTAGATATTGAACTAAATATGCTTCTTGTTGCTGTGTCAAACTGTCCAAAAGAAGCAACTTAAGGGAGGAAGGTTTTTTGGCTTACTCTTCAGATCACATAGAAGCCATTGTGGTAAGAATGATATGACAGTGGCAGTAGCTCCTAGCTGTGCTTGTGGGGAGCTGTGGCTGGTTAAATCGTGGTAGGACTTGGCAGAACCTTCCCTTTATGAATAAAGATTTCAGGGGACCAATCACTGGGCAACGAGTAGGCCGGACTTCTGGGTCAGGGATAGGAGGAGGGGAGGCAGGAGAGAGATAAGGGCTTTTGGACAGGAAAGCTTGGGCAATATGTAGTTAACCAGAGACCTCCAGTTTAGATGGCAGATCTGCCAGGATTCGCCATTGGAGGGGTTTAGTATAGCTTACAAATTAGGATCCTAGTTGCTGCACTCAGTTATTAGTTACCTGTTGATTCAGAACTGTTTGTGGTATTTTCCTTCATGCAGCAACTCAACTGGGTTCCAGGGAGAAAAGTACAGCGGCAAAGCATGGGTTTGTAAGAACTGTACCCCAAAAGGCCATGGAATTTGGAAGCGTGGGGCTGGCATGGTAGTGGGAACTTAGCGAGGTGGGTAGAGTAACTTCAGATCTTTGGGTCAGAGAGTCCACCTAAGATGAGAGCAGGCCGGCCAGGCACTGGTGGCATAGGGTGGTTTGCATTTTTACAATTCCCGCTACATTAGGAGAATATTACCCTCCAAGTTTGTCCTTGATCACTTACCTCTGCTGGCTAGGCTATTGTCTCAATGGTGCTATAATGTCTCCAAAATGGTATCATCAACTGGGGACCAGGTATTCAAATACATAGGCCCATAAAAGACATTGTAGTTCCCAATCATAACATTTTGCTCCTTTTTGGATAGACTCATGGCCATCTCCTAAACAAAATTGTATTTAGTCAACCTTTGAGAATTCACATAATTTTTACAATCCCAATACTGTTCAAAGGTCCAAAATCTGATCTCTTCTGAAATTCAGCAGGGACTTTTAGTTGTAAAATAAAATGACAAAACAAAATAAAATATTGAAGGCTACACACTTCCAATATACCATAGCACATTACTATTTTTTAAAAGAAAGAATGGGCGCATAGCAAAGAAAGATAGGAACAAAACAAGACTGACTCTCGGAATGGCAATGAGAAAACACTGTAGCTCACTGTGTTGTGACATCATGTGAGCTCCCATGACTTTGCTCAATACTATAACTCTCCAGCCTTGCTCCCTACTGTATCCAGATTTTCTTCTCTTCACCAGCTCCATTTGACCCCTACAGATTTTCTTGGTAGATTTTAAGTGTTCCTGGCATATTCACCATTATAGGATATCCACTGAAACTTATCTTACATCATGTATATTTTAACCTCTTGTTTTTCTCCTTAGAAAATACAATCCTGCTACACATTCCCTGGACTCATTTGCAATTTTGAAACCTTGGTCTAAGTCTCAACGATCCTTCAAGCAATATTTTCTTTGTGTCCCAGAATCAGTACTTTGTGGATGAGGCTAAGTTTTACAATTAGCTTAAGATATAGCCTTGCTGACTTGGATCATAGTTAGAAGTTTCAGAGTGTTTGCACGGCTGAACCTGAGAAAGTATTTCCATAGGTAGTCCTGTCCTAGGAGTATCTTTGATCCTAATCTGTTTAGGCATCCTCATTTGAGGTGTATTATTTCAAAGGAAAGTTGTCTAAATGCATTTGTATTTTTATTTACTAGAGCTATAGGGATCTCACCCTAAGATATTAGAGGTGCTTTTCCTGTTGCTCCTGAAAAAAGTTTTTGGATTCTCCTTATTTGTTCTAATATCTTTTAAAAACCATACCAGTTCTTTTACATCTCCTGGTTCATACTTTGCTCACCAAACTGCATTTACCTTCATATTTCTGTTCCATGATTGTCTATGGATTACCATTCTAAATCTGACTAATCACAGCAAGAAACAGCTATGACACAAAATAGAATGCTATTCTATTTTGAAATTTTCTCATCAAATGAGTACTTTGCATTACAATCCAGTGTTATTCAAAGTTTCAGGAAACAAGAAGAATGCAGAACGATTCCTTACGAGAATAGAACATGAATAGCAAAAAGTGGCAGCTCCTGATAGTCATCGTTTACTTCTGAGAACTTCTGAACACAGCATTTATTGTTTTTACTTGTATTGCCATTTTGTTTATCCTCCCAATAGAATAATTTACCAAGCTCTACTGACAGCATTCTAACCTATAATTTTAAAAACATCCAATTTTTTTTCTGCAAACCAATTCCAAATGCTTGAAAAGGATATAATATTTTCACAATAATGTCACTCCCCCACCCTTAGCATTGGTTTCATGTGTTAGTAATTATTTTTGTTGCTTTGACCACATATCTGTCAGAAGCAACTTAAGAATAAAGGATCCATTGTGATTCATGGTTCAGAGGGTACAGTGCATTGTAGGAGGGAAGGTATGACAGTTGGAATGTGTGACTGGCTATACTGTGGAAGCTTTTGTTGACACTACATGTAGATATCAACTTTAACTTTCATATCTAGTAACAGACTTCTGATAAATTGGCCACATGTTTCTAAAAGTCCATAGCCCACTGTCTACCACCAAATATCATGAAGAACTTATAGCATGGGGTCCAACATTGAAAATGTGTCTGTGGGGCACATTTTTAGATCCAAGCTACAGCATACATAGATACATGCTTAGTCTATCACAGAGTAAACTCCACTTGAGCAACAACCAATCTCTGTTTCTGGCTTCCATGGCATATATTAAGCCACAAAGATCAGAGAATATGTTTTATTGTGTTATAATTTTATAAATGTCCAATATGGGCTGAGGTTTAAATAAGCCACTCAATTATTGTTAGTTGAGTGAATGAATGTTAATGGACAAGTGGGCAACTTTTGAACATTCTTGAACACCAAGTCAAAGCAATGCTTTTATCATTAACCAATGGAAACCTCATACTAATGCAAGAAGTCCTGAAATCCTCCTTGGTAAATATTAATAACATTTTAAATCTCTATGGCATTTTCAGATCTTGTATCTACAGCCATTATCTAATTATGATCTTAATGACTCCTTGAGAATATCTATGAGACTCACTTTCATCCCTGGTGGGTAACTCTGAACCTTAAGGAAGCTGATTGAGGTAATAAGGTCATATAGGTAGTCTTTGGGGAGAGTCAACTCAATTCCATGTTTAGTTGAATCCACATTCTATAATTTTCCCACATAGTGTTAACACTATTTGATTGAAAAAGTACATTTTGTAGATTTGGAATAATTGAGAAACCATAAAGAACACTATAGGCTTGAAAATCTTATACACTTTGGAGGCCCATGGCACAAGGCAGGTCAAAATAAGTAAGAAGTATGCTGCTGCGTCCATTGGAAGGGGTTATTACTAGACGTGATCAATCATTTCTAAGCAAAATAATGGAATATATTCAAAAGTTATTGAAAAGATGGTGCCAATTTTTCTTCTTATAAATAGTTATAAGGAGTCCCACCCCCCACCTTTGGCTTCTCTTACTGCTATGTGCCTGTTACTTTGTCTGAGATTCCTTTTTGTTTGAGAGGCAAAAGAAAACACAAAGCTAAAACCATTCCTTTCCAGTAACTCTGAAAGGTTTCCACATATGAACAAACAGATTTTCTTTTTGTGATACTGAATAGTAAAACTAGGCCTTCCCACAGTCTAGATAAACACTCTACCATTAAATCATCGCTTTAACCATAGAAGATATGCTTTCAAGGTACATTTGGAAGTCTCCAAACTCACCAAAAGTTCAAAATGTAGAGGTTTTTATTCATTTGTTTGCTTGAATTCGTGGAAAGGAATGATGTAACCTGATGTCAGTTCTTCTGGGACAGCAGGAAGATAGAATTCAGAACAATCATTCTTTTTCTCCCATTAATTTATTTATGTAGCCCATCTTCCCATCCCTCTTCTCCTTTGAGAAGGGGAAGGCCCCTACTCTGGGAATCTCATCTTCCTCTGGCTCATCAAGTCACTAGAGGCCTAGGAACATCCTCTCCCATTGAGGCCAGACAAGGCAGCTGAGTTAAGGGAACAGGAAAGACAGGTAGGCAACAGAATCAGAGACTGCCCCTACCTCAGGTTTTGGGAAACCAACATGAAGATGTGGAGCGGGGCAGGGCTAGGTCTAGCTGATATATGATCTTTGGTAGGAGGTTCATTCTCTGGTAGCCCCCAAGGGCAAGACAATCATTCTAAGCCCACATTATCACTTGTGAGTAGTTTCTAAATTTGGAGGAAGATTGTATTAGTTTCTGAAGAGGTACTAGGGAACTTTTAAATCTAATATTCTTTAAGTGAATCTAGTGAATTGTGTAGTTGAGCTTGGTGCTGGCTAGTTTTTATGTCATCTTGATACAAGATATAATTATCAAAGGGAACCTCAATTAGAAAAAATTTCATCATAAAGTGTGGCTTTAGCCATTTTCTTCTTTAGTGATTGATTGTGGAGGGCCTAGCCTATAGTGGGTGATACCATCCCTAGGCTGGTGGTCCTTAGTTCTATAAGAATGTAAGCGTATCAAGCTGGTAAACAGCACTTCTCCATGGTCTCTGTATCAGCTCCTGTATCCAGGTTCCTGTCCTGTTCCTCCAATTACCACTTTTGATGATTAATTTTTTTATAGAACTAGAAATAAAAGAAACCTGTTTCTCCACAAGATGCTTTTGTGTTTTATATTTCATCAAAGCAATTGTAACCCTAAGACAACCCCCCTGAAAATATAAGGAAAGAGCACTATCATAAAAGTTCTTTTTCACATCACCAATGTGTGAAATATGTTGAAATACATTCTAGATAGTGAAAGCTGTTTTAGACATTAAACCATCACAATATGAACAAACTAAATCAGGACAATTTGTGAGTATATCAATTGACACAATGTAAAAAATCCAAACTTTATTCACAATAGAAACTTACCAAAATTGGAATTGAAAGATATATTGTCAAATTGATAAAGAGAATTTAGGAAAAAATTAAAATTATTATGACAATACTTGATGATAAACACTAAGAACAAATATGTCCACTCTTAACTGGCATGTTAATAGAAATGTGAGCCATAGCAATATGACAAAAAACAAGGAAAAGTTATACAAATAAAATGTGTGGAATATAATGATATTTAACTGTAGTAGAAAATTCCAAAGGATCAACATAAAACAAAACAAGGAAAGAAAAAAAGCTTTATAAACTCCTATCAATTAGAGTTCAGCAAGATAATTGCACACAAGACTAACACATAAAAATCAAATGCATTTCTATATGCTAATAACAAACATAATCTAATTTAGAATCTACATGCTGAAAAGAAAATAAACAAAAGCAAAATAAAGTATAGAAAATACAAGTAAATAGAAGAACTACAGAACTATATTTTCCATATAATGAAAATGTCAACGCTTAGGTAAATTGATACAAACTGTTAATAAATTCCTATGCAAGTCCCAGAAAGGATTTTGTGGATATAAATAAGCTTGTTGTAAAGTGTATATGAAAATTATTGACTATAGAATAACTGAAATTATAGTGACAAAGAAGTAGAAAATGAGGGGTATAATTCTACTGTGTATTTAGGCTCACTGATTACCAATGGTAAGTATGGCATGAGGCACTAGCAGAAGGATAGACACACAGATCAGAACAGAATGGCACACCGAGAAATACTCATGCACATAGCCAAAACAATTGGAAATAATACACTTAAATGATTTAGTGGAAAACCCAAGCATTTTTTTAGTAACTCGTGCTAGAGCAATAGGATATTTTAGGCAAACAAACAAACAAAAAAATCATAACACACATGACAGACATGTAAAATTCACCATCAAACTCTCATACTGTAGTGATTGATCTGTAGTGTCAATCTTATCAGACTGAAAAGCACCCAAGAGATTACAGGAACACCATGTTTGTGGAGAAATTCTTAGAGATATTTATTTAAAGTATAAAATGATGCCTGAATGTGTGGTGCCATTCAATAAACATTTTAGTACAGTAAGGGGGAGAACAAGAACAAGGCTTATGATACAGGCATAGTTCTTCTGTTTAGCTTACTGGGCTATTTTGTTTACTTTCCTTGCTAAGATGAACTGAAACTTTTGAAATCTTGAGTCAAAATTAATACTTTCTTTCTTTATTTTGTTGTCTCAGATATTTATCACAATAATAGAAAACTAAGGTAGCTTGTTCCAGAGAAATAGTCACTGCTATGGTTATGTTTTACAAAACATCTCAGACATTTTTGGAACTACTTCATGATATGAATTTGGAAAAGTTCAGAGAAGTGAATTAGGGAAAGACTATGATTTTATAAGCACATATTAATGTGCAATTCTGTGAATTTGAGAATGCCAAAAGAGTGAGTATTCATTAAGAAACAAGGACTCTTTTAGAAATCAGAATACAAGCTAGTTTTGTTACATGGCATACACATTATTCATACCTTAGGACTGTTTGAGACTGAATAGATAATCGTTTCATAGGGGTGTGATAGAATAAGTAACCTGGAAAAAGAAGCTTTACGACACCATAAAGTTCAGGATATGGCGTGGGATATTAGTGTCCAGATTTACGGTGCTACCCAGGAACAAAAATCAGAGAAGGTCTGGGAGAATTTGGTGTTAAGGAAGACCCTATTTCCAAAAATAGTAACATTAAAAAAGAGGTAAAGCTGTTTGTATTGCAACAACAGAAAACATTTCCTAGATGGATCTCAAAAATTGCCCAGACCTCTCCCATCTCAGGATCAAGAGCATAAAACAACTAATTTGAAATACTTTCCCCCAAGTAAAAACAGATCTATTAGGTATCCTACTCACACAGAGAAGTAAATTCTCAAGGATTTGCATCATTGTGCTCAGCTGCCACACTTAGAAGCCACTGCCATTGTGGTCCAAAGGGACATCTTTACTGTTGAAACCAGAATCAGATCTTGTCATGGTCCACATGATATTGGATTTTAAGGCTTTCAGGATCAAAGTTGGGTATTATGCAGGTTTCTATCTGGGATTTAACGAAATTCTGTAAGGCCAGGCATATGTAACAGAGTTGGGAGTTCTTGCTGATAACCCTTGAGCTTGTGTTGCATGAACTGATAAGAGTAAAGTTGAAGATAAAATTGAGACCTTAGTAACTTAGAGACTTGTATATCAAAACAAGTCACAAGTTAGAAGCTGAGTTAGCATGAAAGAGAGGTCATGGATTTTGATGAGAAGGCAGTGGAGTTAGAAATCTCTAAAACCCATTGGCATTCACATTCCCACCTCTTGTGGTACCAAGGATGAACATGGAACTACAAGATTTTAATATCTTGCTAGGTATCAGACCTGCTTTGATCCCATTCTTCTTTGCAGTTCTCTTAATCTTCAGCGTGTCTAGTCTGTGACTTTACATTTTGAAAATATGTAACATGTTTTTTATTTTATATGTTCTCATAGCAAAAAGTTTGCCTTGGATACAAGAGACTTTGAGCTCGGGTTTCTGAACAATTTTTGAACTCTTAAGAAAATAGGAATACTTAAAGATAGAATGCATTTTGCATTATTTGATGAAGATGACCCTTTGTGGGGATTGAGGGTGGAATTCTATCCTTCAAAGGGACACATCTGGGTATCAAATTGACAAGGGCTAGATCTGGATAGTCTTCATTGTCAACTTGATTAGATTTAAAATCATCAATTATATAGGCAAAGCACATCTCCTATTGTTTCTATGTCTATGAAAATGTGTTCAGAGAGGATAAACTATGTGAGGTGACATATTCTGAATGTGGATGGCACTCACTACCCAATAGGCTTGGACCTAGATTGACTAAAATGGAAGTAGGAACATGGCCACACAGATAAACCTTGTTATGCCTCCTGATCTTAGTAAAGAAAGCCACTCTGATCTGTCAGGCCCTCCTTGGCTCATGTGTCAAGAGCCCTGGAGCCATGGACCAAAGAGAAAACTTCCCTTTAAGTTTTATCCCTTAGGTATCTGTCACACTAGTAGAAACTGACTAACACATGCATCAGAGAAATACATCAAAATGAATAATAGACAAATAAAAAATGTAAGTCCATAAAACTCTTAGAAAAAATTTAAGAGAAGCTGTTAAGGAACTTGGGCTAGACAAAGAGTTTTTAGACTCAGTGCCCCAAGCACAACTCATAAAAATAAAGATGTGATATGCTGGAATTTATGTAAAAGGAAAAAGTTTTACTGTGACTAAACTTTTGTTATGAGTATAAAATGGTTAGTTTTAGACCAGGATCAATTGTTTATAAACTGTAAATCCAACAAAAAAATGGTATCTAGAATGGATGTTTTATACATACTGTTACAGTATATTGTAAATACTGCATGTGATTTTAATTCTCATGTTATTGCATATATTATATATGATTTTAATTTTATGTTATATATTGCATTTATATGTATATATATTTTTACATATGATTTCCTTTACATATGATGTAAAAGGAAATTTTCTAATGAGAAAGAAAATAGGTAAAAGTTAAGAAGATATATTTCATGGAAAAGATGGGCTTTTTCCATTTGGCAAGAGATCCAATTTCAAGCCAGCCTCTCCAAGACCAAACATGTGCTCTAGCACAGAACTGTGGCCCCAGCTATTCTCCTAACATTCTTAGTCGTAAATCTGTGTTTTCCTCCTAGTGCATAACACTGTGGCTATTGAGCACTTGAACTGGGGCAATCATATCTGATATATATATTTCAATCGCAGAGAGTTACAGTTTCCAAAATAGCATGAAAGGAGAATATAAAATGTTTTATTAACAGATTTTATATTGATTGCAAGTTTAATTGATAACATTCTTGCTATATTGGTTTACATGAAGTAATTCATTAAAATTTAAAAAGAGAAGGGTGTACTTTTATTTGCAAGTAAGCAAATTAAATGATATTTAATCATTAGATCAATGTAAATTCAAAGTAGAATGAGACTCTCCTTTATACCTATCAACATGGATGAAGCAAAACACAATGACAACAGGAAAATTGTAGCAAGAAAGCGAAAGCAGAGAAGTAGAATCATTCACAAATATGACCCTTCACGTGTTCTCAAGAATATTTATATTAGAGGAAAGAAAACTTCTGTTCATTGGCAAATCTGGTGAAAATAGCTTTATTCACATCTACTGAACACTAAATATAGCACTGTGTCCTGAAGGAAATTGAATGGAGAAGAAACTGGAATATCTACATCATGGAATTCTACTCAAAAGCAAAAGGAACAAACTACTAATGCAAAAATCTGGATGAATCAGTAGAGGGATATGCTGATTCTAAAAAGCTTGTTCAAAGTTAGTAATCCATTTGTACAGCACATCTGAACTCAAAAGTGTTATGAATGGAAAATACATAGGACGGTAGAATATAGTAGTTTAAGTATGGTCATAAAAAGGTAACATGAAAGAGACTTATGCTCCTGGACTAGATGCAGCAAACTACATATGTCACAAAAATTGTATATTCAAAAGTTGACACCAAGCACAAGTGCATACATATTCATTCATTAAAAATGTGTTCCAAATAAAATAGTGGAAGCCAGAGTAAGGTCAACATATTGCGTCAGTGTTGATGATCATTGGTATATGGCTGGAACGCTGTACTGTTTTCTTTGAGATCTTACTGTCAGTGTTAAGATTGGCAAAAGCAGAAAATTTTCTTTCTATTATGTGTTACAAATGCAATCTATCGCTGTCTTTCTAAGATTTTGCTTACAAATACATAGTTTCTGGTATTTGCTTTACCTACTGCACTCAGACAATAATAGTTTTAGGATTAAATACATACCAGGCTTAAGAGCATAAAGATTTAAAATAAGTTTTATCCTTTCTTATCTTGATGAGTCATGGATCAAACCAACTCTGTTGTTTAACCCATCTATATGCTCCTGAGTCACTTAGACATTGAGTGTCTTGATTTTTAAGGCACTTGAGCTATGGAGTACTTTTCTTCTCCCACCACTGAGGGTACTTTCATTTTTGCCTTTGGAAGGTGAACTCAAAATAAATTTTATGAAAATCTCAATTGCCTGTCAGTGGAGATATGGTGCAAAGGCAACACGTAGAAAATGACTTAAAATTAAAGCTCTGGCGTGAATTTGTGACTTTAATAAGGCCACTTAATCTTTGAGGAGGTGATGATAGAACCATAAGTTATGATAGAATTAGAATAGAATAAATATTTCCATGTCTGATGAATGTTGTGGAGCAGTAAGTTAAGTGAATAAGTCCCCCCTTCTGCAGATTGCATTCTAGATCAAGGGTGTGCACATTAAGTGCATACCAAGTGAACGTTCACACTTAAGTGAAGTGATACAAAGCTCAGAGTTGTATGGTTAGGAATGAGTTGGGTGAAGAGTGTCATTTTGTGTGGTTAGGAGGGCTGTGAATTGCAAGAGGATGTATGAACAAGGACCTAGTCAGGGTTCTGTAGAGAACAAGAACCCATAGAATAAATATATAATAAAAAGAAATTTATTAGAATGTCTTACCGAATATGATCTGAGTAGTACAACAATGGGTGTCTCACATCAGAGAGGCTGAGAACCTGATAATTTCTTAGTTTGCCAAATTGGAAGTTTCAGAGAGTTCCAATCTGGGGCAGAAGCATTGAGGATTCTGAGAGAAGGATTGATCCTTCTCACTTTGGAAATGAGAAGAAGCTCATTTCAATGTTAGTTAAGGAGTCAGCAGTAGCAACACCAGAGTGGATGGATTCATCAGGGAAATTAAAGGCCAAGCAAAACAGCAAAACAAGGAAATGAAATTAACAAAAGCTTGCCTTCTCCTATGTCACTTCATCAGGACTACTAATAGAACATGCTTCTCACATTTAAGGTGGGTCTTACCATATCAGTCAGGAAAATCCCCTACAGACATGCCCACAGGGCAGCTTATGTAGGTACTCCTTCATTATGTCTTTTTTCTTAGATGATTTTAGAGTATGCCAAATGGACAAAATTGATAGTCCTAAATATGGAACTGAAGGGAGTGAGACACGTGTCTGCCTGGACAAAGAGCTTTCCAAGAAAGGAATAGAGAAATGGCTTGTTTCTGTAACACATGCTGCTACAATTATCAGAGATGGCCTAGAAAGTCTCTTCAGGAATTTTCATCTCTTGGTTTTCTTAAAATACTATACGACTTCAAGCATAGTAAGACACTGAAATTCTTATTAAAGCAGTCACTTTTCAGTATCTGAATTTCACATGAAATCTTGGATGAGATCGCATGACTTAGGTTTGTGGGGAAAACATGAAATTCCCTATAGTGGGAAATGAGCCCAGATAATTTCTATTTGTTTCTCAAATATGGGCTTAGAGATATTTGTCACTACTATTCTCATTTGTCAAGAAAAAACATTCCAAGGCTATAGATTAGTGAGTTTAATGAAAAACTGCGAGAAATGATACTTGACAAAAGTTGAGGTCTTCAGTATTAGATCACTGACATCACCCTTACCACTTGGTGGTCAAAAACCTTTTTGGAGAGAATGCATGAAAGCATGAAAACACAGATATAGACATCCATGAACACACCCAATTTTGCATTCAACATAGGGGAAGGTCAGAAACACTCTGTAGCCCATAATTTGAATTTCAGATTATGGGCTTCTGTGAAATAATTGGGTTGATCTGTTATTTGTATTTTGATTGTTTTTTTAAATCTAAATAAAATAACTGAGGGGTTTTTATGGTAACAAAGTGAAGAAATGGATATAAAATAATTCATGTGGTGAAAATTGGTGCCCTGACATGTGTTGCTATTTACTACTGTTTATGAGGACACATATGCATGCTGGTAGTAATATTAATCCTTTATGTTAATAATTAATCTTCATACTATAATTTCATATTTGCTGTGATGGTGAAGGAGTATGTTATTGTTTATTTTTAAAATCAAACACACAGCAGACCTTGGTCCCAAGCTACACAGCCACTCCCAAACACCCAGAGGAAGCTCCACTCCCAAGTGCTCTAACATGCACAAGATCAGAGGTGAGGAGTACACAACATCTGTCCCAACACTGGGAGTAACTGGGACTAGCAGGACCAGGTACACAGGAACTCTGCCAGCCCAGTGACTCAGGTTCCTTCCGGTCTGTCTGGGCCAGCTAGTGCTCTGAGCAGACCTTGGGTGCAACCTCCACAGAAAGTCTCAAAACACCCAGAGGAAGCTGAACTCTCAGATGCTCTAATAAGCCCAGGATCCCAGGATCCCAGAGACAGCTTGACTCTGAGGAGTTCTGACATAACCAGGATGGCAGGAAGGACAGGCTCCAGTCAGATTTAGCAAGGGCAGGTGGCACTTAGAGATAACCAGATGGCAGATGGCAAGCATAAGAATATAAGCAACACAAACCAAGGTTACTTGGCATCATTAGAACCCAATACTCCCACCCTAACAAGTCCTGGATACACCATCACACTGTAAAAGCAAGCTTCAGGTATAAAATCACTTCTCATGATGATAATACAGGACTTTAAGAAAGACATAAATAGCACCCTCAGAGAAATACAGGAGAACACAGGTAAACAGCTAGAAGCCCTTCAGGAGGAAACACAAAAATCCCTTAAAGAACTACAGGAAAACACAATCAAACAGGTGAAGGAAATGAGCAAAACCATCCAGAATCTAAAAATAGAAATAGAAACAATAAGGAAATCAGAAAGACAGACAACCCTGGAGATATAAAACCTAGGAAAGAAATCAGGAGTCACAGATGCAAGCATCACCAACAGAATATAAGAGATAGAAGAGAGAATCTCAGGGGCAGAAGACACCATAGAAAGCATTGACACAACAGTCAAAGAAAATGCAAAAAGCAAAAAGCTCCTAACCCAGAACATCCAGGAAATCCAGGACTCCATGAAGAGACCAAACCTAAGGATAATAGGTATAGAAGAGAGTGAAGACTCCCAAAATGATGGGCCAGTAAATATCTTCAACAAAATTATAGAAGAAAACTTTCCTAACCTAAAGAAAATGATGCCCATGAACATACAAGAAGCCTACAGAACTCCAAATAGACTGGACCAGAAAAGACGTTCCTCATGTCACATAATAATAAAAACACCAAATAATAATAATAATAATAAAAATGCACCAAAAAAGAAAGAATTTTAAAAGCTTAAGGGAAAAAGATCAAGTAACATATAAAGGCAGGTCTATCAGAATTACACCAGACTTCTCACCAGAG